>NC_026003.2:101873351-101932891 GCF_000442705.2 Elaeis guineensis
CACCGTTCAAAGCAGGTGCAAGGCCGTCATTGAACCCTCACCTAACAGTTATTGGTCCAACTCCATCCTTACCCTGGAGCAACTCTTCGCTAATAGAGTGGTTGCGTGTTCCGGTGTAACTGGACCATTGTGACCAGTTGAGAACAATCAACACCAGTAGCACGCCCGCACATCTACAACGGTGGAAGACCTATGGACTTAATATTTATGGAGAAGTTTAGGTTATGTCTCATCTAATCAGTCATCATATGATTGATCTAATTGGTATGGACTAAACCAAGCCGTCAAGCAACCTTATTCAAGACTCAAATCTTCCAAATTGGTTAGATAAGTGGAGATCGATGGAGATCCCCCCGTTGCTTTCTTTAGACACCAATAAATTGATCGGACCAACAAATGAAATCAATTAAATAACCATCTCTCAATTACTTACCTTAGACACCAATAGGTCAATTGATCCAAATAGTTAGCTTAAGCGAATCAGGCTCAAGCCATCGAGCCGAATTAGGTCCTTAGATTAACTGATCTATATATGGGATTTAATCGATTTGATCAACAACAATTATATGATCTTATAACTTAATTGACCTAATCCTAATCAACATTTGATTTGGATTGATCAATTACTTAATCAAATTGGATCCATTATGTTCAAATCAAAAGTCCTAGATGCAATCTAAATACATGACCTAATTTTTGATTTTCTCATGATCAAAATTCTCATGCACAAACACAAATTTTAGATTCCAAAACTAAATTTCAGATCTAAATTCTTTGCATGAAAGATAAGTTTTAAATCATGAAACTAATTTTCAGATTTAATATATAAGCATATATCTCATATATGCATACAAAATTCAGATCTAAACAAAATTCAGATCATGATATGATTTCATATATCTCATATGCAAATCATGAATCATTTTAAAAATAATTTTCAGATTTTAATATGTAATCATATATCTTATATATGAATCATAAATCATGTCAAATTAATTTTCAGATTTATGCATGCATCAACATATCACATATACATGAACTAGAAATCAATCTAAAATAAATTTTAGATCTATGCATGTCTTTTCATATCAAATATATGAACTGAAAATTAAATCTAAAATAGATTTTAGATTCAAAGCAATCATCTATACATCTCATGTATCAAGAAAAATTAGATTTTGAAGCTCCTTTTCAAAATATGTATGTCAATTTCATGCAGATAAAATTCGTGGCCCTGATACCACTGTTGGAATTTCATATAGGGGCATGCATGTATGTTTCAAAAATTTTTTCTAAACAACACAGCAGAATAGAAGATTAAAACTTCTTTTAATTTAAATCATGCATGCATTAAACATAGAACACAAGGATCTACTTCATATGTTGAAATTGAGCACATGCTGAATTTTATGCTGAAGTTTAATATGTGATCGAATCAAATACCTATTTCATAATTTTTTTTTTCAAATCTGGATCTGAAAGAGAGTAGGTTCTCCTTTAGCCGTGCAAGTGTCTGGCCTTTATAGGTATCCACTCAAGATCAACCTGGAACAGTCCTCTTTAGTATTGATCTTTCTTCACTAAGAACAATCTTCCTGCGAATCTGAACGAAGCCTGGATCGTGATCAACTCTTTGATTCTTTCCTTGATCTTTTCTCTTCTTCTCTTGCTCTTCTTCCCTTGATTATGAAGCAATCAAGGTTTGGAAACCAGCAAGCAAGGGGGACGCCCAAGCTCTTCTTGGGCGTGGAGATATGGGATGCCCAACACCTTTGGGCATTGGAACCTTAAGAGAGAAGAGAGGGAGAAGAGAGGGAGAAGAGAAAGGGGGCGCGGGGAGCTCTTATGGAGGCATGGGCTGCTGGAAATCAGAGATAAAGAGCTTTAAAAAAGATCCTTTTAAATAGGTTAAAGGTTTGAATCCTATTCAAAACCAAATAGCCCCTTTATACAAGTCCTACTTGTATTAAAATCCTTATTCCCTTAGTTATTTGACCCCCTTTAGGAGATCCATTAGGCGCCAACTATTGAGCCTTTGCATCTACTTTTGAATACGCCACATGGCACTTATAGGACGCCTCAGTCTGGTCCACACGCCCTCATATAGGTGGATACGCCTAACTTGATCAAATTAAGTGGCGCCCCATCCAAATAATTAATTAAATTGATTAAGGATTTGATCCCTCAATCCATATGATCCAAAACTTTAGGCACCCAATATTGGAGTTCAATGAATCTAATTCATTAAGGTTATTAGCAAGTAATTAACTTAAATTAATCTTATTCAATAAGTAATTCAAGTGCAAAGAGGAAATTGGATCCAACCATGTGCTAGCAAGGTTATCCTAAATTCAATAGGATTTTTCTAAATTCAATTGAGACTTTATAAGCCCAATTGCTTATTCCAGATCTAATCTCTTTGTTGTGTGACCTCATAGGTTTAATTCTATCTGGTAATGAGATATACAATGATCTTTATCAAAGTATCATTGAAACTCTTTTCAATGGGTCAAAATAATTCCACTTTAACTCATCAAGGATTATCGATTCTGAGCAATCCTAGTGAGCTCTCACAATCTACCAGTGGCACCTAACAGTATGTAGTAGCAACCCAGTAAAATTCAAAAAATCTCAAGATGTAGTTAACATGTGATTCAGTTCGTTTATCATGTCCCGACTAGATGGCAGGTCATGAATAAATCGTCAAACCTCATCATCAGTCATATGATAGATTCGATCAGCTCAAATCCAATTGTGATCCTCATAGAAATTCTTTTTCATCAATCACACTGTTGTGGCCACAGACTCTTGGATTTAGCCTTTCAAATTTTATAGGACTATTTCTCTCTATCAAGATCGATAGATTTCATCTAGATGCGCATCCTACTCTTACAGTGGACTAACTGTCGTCGATATTCACTACAAGATCTCAATGAGGTCATGTTTATGTGTCAGTCAAACTCCAGCAGTCTCACTGCGAGCAGTCATACCATTGCAGGTCAAAGGATTATTTATACAACTACAGCATCGAGACAATCACTGACGATCGAGTAGAAATCCAAGTGATCTCTCGTATGGTTACGCTCAGTATTAGTTCTCTAATAACTACTTGCACTTGTTGCTCAATATCTTTACACTATAGATCAGAGACTTATCTATCCCGAAGGAAGCGATCTGTACGTCAGTCTTTCCGGATAGATCACCGTCCTCATGATGATACTATGATCGAAAGTATTTATGAATTAATTATACATGCCTCTAATTCTCAATACTTTGAGAATATGTATCGAAGTTTTAATTCCATGGACGATTCAAGGACACATCACACTTGAATGAAAATAAAATTTATCCATTTATTGATCAAATCAATGTATTAAGTATAAAATTGTGCCCTAGAAGTATTACAATCTATTAGCTAGATTAGCTTCTGGGACATACATCTAATAACAACCATGTCCTCATTTGGGGATAGACTTCCATGATAAGAACAATTTTTTAGGATAACTGTGATGACCTGGGCCCAGTCCACTTGACTGGCCTAGCCCGTTGGCCCACTTGGGGCAGGAGCAAGGCCCGAAGGCCTGCTCCTTCTTTCTAATAGGGGCAGAGCCCCTATTTGACATGGAGAAGGACTTCTCCTCCTCCTTGGACATTGTCGGAGGCTAGAGAACCCTAGCCTCTACCCTATATAAAGGACCCCAAACCTCCTTCAAGCCTTTCATCATCGACCATCATTGCCCCTTCTTACTCTCTCTTTCCTCCTTTCTTCCCTGTTTTGCTGATTTCCCTAGCACCGTGCCCATCGAAAATTGAAGCTGAGAGCTTACTGAAGCCAAGGTAAGACTCAAATTCCACCTCCTTGTTCCCCTCCCATTCTTTCTATGGCCTTGCACATTGCCATCGATCATTAGTTTTGCTGGAAAACTATGAAAAATTTTTTTTCTTTTTTTTGGCTTATCTTTTCTTCTTTTTTTTGGCTTATCTTTTCTTCTTTTTTCGGCCATGTCCAACATGGGGCCCATCACTAAAGATCCTGACCTCTTCCCTATGGTGGTCTTTGGTCTATGCTGGACCCCCATCGGTGAGGGAGTTGGGATCCAAGGATAATTGAGCAAAGGCCTCAATTTGGCCTTGTTTTTGATGTTTTTTGTTGGCTGACCACTTGCCATTGGCCATCCCTTGCTCCACCACCACCAGCCGCCTACATCGCCATCTGCTGTCGGTCTTCCAGGCCACCAGCCACCACCGCCTTTGCTCCCCTATTCGGCCAAAGAAGGGAAGAGGAAAAGAAAAGAAGAAAGAAAGAAAAGAAGTGGAGAGAGTTGTCTCTTTCCTCTCGTGTCTTTCTCTCCTCTCTAGGGTTTCTCTCTCTACTCTCTATTTCTCTCTCTTTTTAATCCATAGATGCCAATATGAACTTGAGATGATCTTTCTAAAGAGATCCGAAATCATTTTGATATTTGTGCAATATGTCAACCTCACCCCAGTCATGTCGAGTATCTTTAAAATCCACTATTAATAAATCTTGTTGATCGATCTTGGTTTTGATCCAATCCGTGCTTCACGATTTCTTGATCCAGTCATTTAGATCCGACCTTTGGCTAAGAAATCTTGAATTGCCCCGATGCCCGAGCAGCCTATTGGACCGACCATTAAATCAAAAGTTCTCTTTCCTTATGATTTAATTCTATTGAATTCATTGGATAGAAATTGATTATATTTTTGATATTTTAAATAGGATTAACAGGTTTACTTAACGAAGTTTGAAGATCTAGAATGATCAAGATAAATAGATCTTATGCTCTTTATTTATTTTGAGATTATTATATTTTTCATACAAATGATTTATTACTATTGAAATCATTTTTTCATAAAAAAAAAATCAACATATGAGATATGAAAAATCATGTTTTGTTATAACAATGACTCCATAAATATGTTTATGAACATAATATATTTATGAAGCATGAGTTTTATGATTTTTCATATATATATATATATATATATATATATATATATATATGTATGTTTTAAGAAAAAGATATAAAAATTTCAAAAGTTCTCAGATGGCTATGTAAAAATCTCTAAAATTAGAAAAATCGACATCCGAAGCTAGCATCCATACGAACATAGGCTTTGCTAGTCGGTATAAAATTGGCATATGAAACAAGAACTCTGTCGATTAAGAACACTAACCCTATCACGGGTATAAAATGATCATAGCACGAATATCTATGAGCAATGTTTTAAAACATGACACAAATATTTGACAAGAATAACTTACGAATCAAGTTTATAAAATATTCATGATTTATGCATGTATGATTATCTTTATGACTTATTTTATTTTATACTTTACGAAATGCTTTATTTTTGTAATATTTATTATTTTCTAAATGTTGCATCATCATAGAAAAAACTTATGCTTGATCTGATAAAGGAGGTGTAGGTTTTACGTACGGAGCAAGTATAGCTTATATCTTTTTATTTTTCTTTTTGTTTTACAGAAGAATAAGTTAGGGTCTGCGTGGTAAGTTTGAAAATTTTATAGTTGAAACTTAATTTATTGGATAATAATGGATTTGTAGTTAACTATTTATGAATTCTGAGATATGGATTTGGTATTTGATTTTAGATTTACATGCCCTGAATTAGTCTTGATTTAATTAATGATTTGAATTGGATCTCTTTATTACTTTTTATTTGTGATGTATTTATCTTCTTAAAATATATCTTTTATTCTATTTAAAATAATGAATGTTGTCTCCATGTTATCATGGGCTGCATCCTCGATAGCATGGCCGTGCTATGTCCTGAATTTGGGGCATGACAATAATAAGTTTCAGGAAGAGGTTGGGCTGATCGTCAATATTACCAGATTCTACTTGCCGCCTCCGGAAAAGGTGGACATTAGTAATCAAATTTACCAAAGTACATTGCACCAGTGAAGTTATGAGTTAAATGACCAACTTTGACTTTGTTTTCCTCAGAAGGCAAGAGCAGCTATGGTCTTCTGCCATCAGTGTATCTTTATTCTTTGAGAAATGCCCCTTGGAGGTCATCTGATCACTTCAGTTAAGTTGCACTATCAACTTTAGTGGCTGGGAATTCAGATGCATGGTGAGTTGTATCCCTAGATTAGCAGTTGTTAAGATTGTATATGGGGAAGAAGGAGAAAGTCAAGAGAAGGGGTAATGGTTGACCTACAGCATTAGATTGTAGACCAATAAAGATGAGATTTTGATTAATGGAGGGTGGAACAAACATGTGGGGAGTAAAGTGCATTAATAAGGTTCTTAAATGTGATGCCATGAGGGACTTGATATAGTTATATAGATGGATCTTAGCAATTATTTTCTATATTGAAGTAGTTTACTGAAATCATTTATGTTTGTTTGACATCATTTGTTTGATGCTGAGGTACAGTGCCATGTGAGTTAAGAAAGGATCTATGGACATGGGATAGATATGTGCACAACTAGATAACGTCAATGATGTTGAAAATTGATGTGAACATTGGTTGAAAAAAATCTAATACAGTCAACTTTGACACTTGTGATCCACTACATGTGGCTATGTAGGGTTGTCTACAAGAATACACCAAGTTTAAGAAAAAAATGGTGCTAGCATCGAATAAGGCTTGGTTGATTAGCAAGCATGATCAAATTAATGTTTATAGCCTTTTAGCATGCCAAAAACCATCAAGGGATAGATAAAGAGGACACCAACATGAACCATACATAACGGGCAGCCCAATGCATGAGGCTCCTGCCACTACAGGGTTTGGCAAAGTCACAGGTATCTAACCTTACCTCACATGCAGAGTGGTTTTTTACATGTTTGAACCCATTACACCTAGGTCACAATGGAGCAACTTTTTTGATGCACCAAAGTTCACTTGATTCCATGTTATAAATGCATGGCACCCAGGTCATGGTGCAATAATCTCACTGTTGCACCAAGACTTGCTCTCACTAACATGAACCATACATAACCAAAAAGGAAATGACCAGGTCAGTTGTGCACAAGGTTGAAATAAGAAGAGAAAGAAGGTGCCTAGGCACTGGAGCAAATAGGTGGACCTTCTAGTTGAATGGTGGGGTGCATGAGTTCTAAATATAACACCTAGAAAACATTCATGGATGTAATATTTGTCCACTTTCTAGGACCATTCTCTTCCATCTTTGCTTACACAAGTTGAATTTGTCTTCCACCATGTAGATATTTCGATTGCAATCCTTCAAAGTTTCTCCCTTGACCATAAACTGTCGTTTTTCACTGGTTGAATTTTGTTGACTTGGATCTTGAACCATTTTCATGCCTGCCTTAGAACTAGTGTTCCTTTAGCATACCTTTGGATAGTCCTGATCTGTCCTTTTTCTAATCTTTTTTTCTATTCTTAAATTGCTTCATTCTTTGTTTAATATTCTTTGCTTTCATCATAGGGGGTCTCATTTTGCAATTTGGTTATTCAGACTCAGAGGTGGGCAATGGGCCAGGCACCCATTATACGGCCCGGTCCATCACAAAAGGGTCGTGTCAGGCATGACCCGTTAGCTATAGTAACGGGACGTGCCAGGCATGGCCTATTAGAAAGAGTCGGACTGAGCTGAGGGCTTGTGGCCTGTGGCTCAGGCCTAGCACGGCCCATGGCCTAGGCCCGACACGGCCCATAAGGGCCTAGGCTGGCATGGCTCACAGGCCGTGTCGTAAGCCCGCGGCCCAGGCCCTGCACGGCCCATAAGGGCCTGGGCTGGCACGATATGCGGGCCAAGCACGGCACGGCTCATGGGCTAGGCACGGCCCAACACTGTCCAGGCCCGGTCCAAGCCTGGCCTGACCCTTCTTTTTGAATTTAAAAATATAATTTTTTTATAAATTATAAGAGTTAAGGAGTAAAATTAAAACTAAATGTGAATTTTTTTTGTAAAAATAAAAAATTACTTTGTAATGGTGGGAGATTTGGCATGGACCCCCACTGATTTATTAATAACAATCAAAATGGTACAAGGGAGGGGGTGGGCCTGACTAGAGCTGTCAAGATGAGCCAGCCCATCCCAACCCGCCCCGACCCACCTCTAAACGGGTCGGGGCGGCCTGGCCCGTTTAACTGACGGGTTGGAAAAATCCCAACCCGACCCGATCCGACCCACCATGGGCTGCGGGTTAAACGGCCAACCCACCAAAATTCAAAAAAAAAAAAATCTATAAACAGTAATATAAACTGAATTCATATTCAATTTGAGCTCAAATCAACCTATCAAAGTTTCATATCTCAATTCTTAGAGCCATAAAATGAAATTGTCCAACTTAAACTAACTACTTAATACAATCCAAACTTAAAAGATTTTAAGTTTCAATTTTCAAATTAATTTAGAGGTAAATCAAAGTCCCAAAAAGTTATCCTCCATATCATTATTGTGGTTCTCATCATTCAATTCTTCATCTTCTTCTTCTTTATCAATTATCTCTTCAATAACATTAGAACTTCTTTTGAAATATATATATATATATGTATAAATAAAAGTGATGGGTCAACCCGTCCCGACCCACCAACCCAAATGGGGCAGGTCATTTGATCCACTTTTAAATGGATTGCTAAAATATCAACCAAACTTGCCCCATTTATATGGTGGGGCGGGCCAACCCGACGGGCCCAACCCAAATTGACAGCTCTATGTCTGACCTCCGAATACAATAAGAGAGAAGAAATTAAGATGACTCATCTTAATAATTAAAAAATAAATCTAAAAAGTTACAAATATGAGAAATTAATAATTGAAAATCTTATTGATCGTCAGTAGTGTTTGTGTCGTCGTCATCATCGGATGTTGTATTATGTCCATCTTTATCTTTAAATCTCGCCTCGGCATCCAATCAGTCTTTGAAGTAGAGTAGCATATCAATTGTTTCGTTGGTCATTCTACTTTTTTTTCGTCTAGAACTCGTCGATCTGCACTAAAAGCAGATTTGGATGCTACTGTAGACATCGGCACAGCTAAGATATGACGTGCAAGGCAGACATAATAGGATATTGATTTTTAATACTTTTCCATCATGCTAACACATCAAGATTTTTTATTTGATTTTCATCATATGCAGATTGAAGATCATTTCGTAAATAAAATTCAAGTTCACTACTTAAAGACGAAGATGAAGATGAACTTGAAGAAGCATATGTATGTCTCTTATGTGCAATGAATGAGAAAATAGATGATGAATGAGAACTACTGGAAGAAGAGACGGAGGTTTATGAATGAGAAGCACTGGATCCATGAATCTTATCATCATATAAAATATAAATATCATGAAGAAGTTGGTTTACTTCAGCTTTAGCAAGTTCAGAATTTTGATTCATGTTTTTATAATATGCATCAAGTAAAATTAAAATACCACTTAATTTAACACGTGGATCAAATATAGCAGTTAAATTATGCTTAGGACATATCCTATCCTAATACTCATTCCATTTAGATTTCATTTCATAAATAATAGGCTCTAAAATATCATCATATCTATGTTGTGCAAATTTTTGGCTAATAAGATATGCTTGTTGTAAAAATGAACAAGAGGTTGGATAATAAATATCAGAAAGAATTTCAGTGGTATTATAAAAATTAACTAAAAATTCTTTCAAAATTTTATCTTTGTTCCAATCATTTTCAGTCAATATAAAATCTAATCCACGATCATTAATATATGCACTTAATAAATTTTTATATGGATATGCATCATATATCATTGTATATGTCGAGTTTCAATGAGTAATTACATCAAGTTTAAATTTTTAAAATGTTTACCATGATCTATACACATTTGCTTAAATTCTTGAAGTCTTGCTCTTGAAGCTTGAATAAAAGAAATTGTATTTTTAATTTTTAAAATAATATCTTGAACCATACCCATGCCAGATTGAACAGAGAGATTTAAAATATGACATGCACATCTAATATGCAATAATTTTTATTTAGAATTGGGATGCAATGAGTCTTTCAATAATCTAATAGTCGAATTATTATTAGATACATTATTAAAAGTAATAGACATAATTTTATCATTAATACCATATGTACATGCAGTTTGATAAATAGAGTTAGAAATTTGTTATCCAGAATATGAAAAATCAAAAGCACGAAAAACAAGAATACGTTTATTTAATAGCCAATCATTATCAATATAATGAGCAGTAACAGCAATAAAATAATAACTATCAACAGATGCTGTCCAAATATCAAAAGTTAATGATACTTTTGAATTTAAGGTAGAGAGAGTCTCAATTAAACTTTATTTTATTGCTAAAAAATTAGTCATAGCTACTCTCTAAATGTACGTCTACTAGTTCTTCTGTAAGCGGGTTGTAGGGCTAACTGAACACACTCTTCAAAATTAAAAGACTCACATAAGCTAAAAGATAATTCATCTTTAATTATCCATTTGACCAATGCTTTCCTTTGATTTTCACGATTATATGCAAAACTACCTACAAAACTATCCTCTTGTATATTAAGGATATTTTAAAGACGAGCATTACTTATAATATGGCTCTCTTGATGTCTCTTCAAATGGTCAGTTTTTTCACTACTAGCACAACTATACAATTTGGCATATTTTTTATATTTTGCTTTTAAAACTTCATCTACTATAACTCTTTCAAAGTCATTTCATACGGCACTAGTCTTCTTACGGGAAGAAGAGGCAAAGCCTTAATCTTCAGTATTGATTTTAGAGAGAGCAAGAATAGTAGTTTTTTGTCCCTCTGAAATCGAGGAAATACCAAAATGACTCCCATCAAAAGATGCTATATCTAAATATGAGTTATGCAAATAAAAAAGATTTACCAAACAAAAGAATTGAGTAGAGGTAGGCCGTAGGTGGAGACTTGTGAGCTTCCTCTTGTGCTCCTTACTTTTTCTCTGGACCTCAACAAAGATCTCCAAACTCCAATAGATGGACTAATCCTCTTGTATAGTTTGAATACTTGCTATTGCTAAATATTAAACACTTGCTAAATATTGCTAGAAGAAAAAGAGTAGTAGTAGAGAAGAAGAGGAGAGTTAATTTGGTGTGATGAAAATAGAAGAGGAGGGGGGTATTTATAGGAATTCAATATTTTTATTTTTTTAAAATACCCCTCAAATTAGCCACTTTATGACTATTGGGGGGTTAAAATGGTAAAAGCCCAAAAATAGCCATTATCAACCCAAAAAAATAAACAAAAAGAAGGATTTAGCCATTATGGGTTGGGCCTGCCCGTAACGACATTAAACGGGCCGTGCTTGGCACAGCCCGTTTGGGCTGATTTTTTAAAAAAAAGAAAAAAAAGAAAAGGGATGCCCATCAGGCCCGCGAGCCGCGGGCCTGATGGGCCATGGCACGGCCTGCCAGACTCGAGCCTAGGGCCGTGCTAGGCTGGGGTTCGGGGTAAACGGACTGTGCCTGGCACGGCCCGTTTGGACCATGGCCCATGGGCCTGGGCCTGGCCGTGCCAGCATAGCCTGGTGCCCATATCTGAATCAGACTTCCTGATGTTCTTTAGAAATATCTGCCCCTTGAGACACAGTTTGAAACTAATTAATTCTGTGCATGCTAGTTTTCAGATTCTCTTAATATTCACTTGTGTTGGGCTTTATGCAATGGCACTTGGATATCATTCATGCCATGGTGCCTTGTGATGGTTTATCTTCAATTTCCTTCATTTGTATGCAAATCTTGTATATTGTCTATTCACAACTTCCAATTGCTGCTCCATGGCTTGCTTGCCAATGCCAAACCTCCTTGCTGCTTTTTGATTTTGTCAAGTAGAATGTATGAATGCTAATTACTTTTAAAGCCAAATTTTCTTTGCGTAAACCTACATTGCTAGCCTTTCTCCTTGCCAAATCTTCCTTTTTAAAGATTCACCCGATCAACTACACTATAACTCACCATCTCTTAAAAATTACACCATTTCAACATGTTTTAACCGGTCAGCCTTAGTTGTCATGTGCTACTGCTGTGATTCTTTATCATGGTCTGCTTTGCTTCTTTCAGTACCACATATATTCCATATATATTGCCTTATCATTGGAGTCACATTGACACAATTTTGGCCACCAGAGTCTGATTCCTGTTATTAACTTCAGTCATAGCTTTATCATGTCTATCTAGAACAATCTTCCTATTCTCTAGTGTGTAAACAAAAAAGTAGTTTAGGTAATTACCTGCTTAAACTTTTAGTACAGGCACAGTGACATTTCTTATACCTGACCCCATCCAGATGAAACATATGGAGGATTAGTGTCAGGATGACACTTGGCCTAAATAAAGCCAGATTGTGAAACAGAAAGATTTGATACAACTTGTTGCTCATGATTTTGTTGAGAAAATGATTGATACTTTTGTGCTCATAGTTATGGTCCCGTACTTCTTCTAGATATGGTTCCTCAAGTGGTTTCAAAATTTATGATGTTATTAGCTATATATTATGGCTGCAGTAAGTGCTAACTCTTTGATTTTCTTCTCCTGTTAGTTTATGATGTGACACGGCGAGAAACTTTTGCAAATTTAGCTGATATATGGGCCAGGGAAATTGACTTGTACTCCACTAATCAAGACTGCATCAAAATAGTTGTTGGGAATAAGGTTGACAAGGTAGCTTCTATAGTCATTGTTATTTTGTTATTGTGGATAATTGCTGCGTTTGACAATTCTGAAGCTAATGACATTTTGTAACATGACATAAAGCAATGTAGTTATTAGCATTTTTAATTCCAAGGTAGCTTCCATTGTCATTGTTATTTTGTTATTTCAGATAATTGGTGTGTTTGAAAATTCTGAAGTTATTAACATTTTGTAGCGTAATATAAAGAAAAATATACACATATATTAGGATATTAGGATTTTATTGTTCTTTAATAGACATTTTCCATCTAATGTAGGGCATGCAGTGCTCACTACATGTTACTCTAATCACCTTATAACATGCCAGGAAACTGAGAAGATGGTGACAAGGGAAGAGGGAATTGCTTTTGCACAACAATATGGATGCTTGTTTCTTGAATGCAGTGCAAAAACACGAGAAAATGTGGAGAAATGTTTCGAAGAACTTGCACTGAAGGTACACTTCATAAAACATATGAAATGATTGGATGTTATCTGAATTTGATGAAAATTATAGGATCATGATTTGACCATCTCGGATATGACTCATGAAGAATGTTAGACTATGGAAGTTGCTCTGATCATATCAGGCTCTTATTCTGTTTATAAATTGGATTGCCGTGAACTTTTAACTTTGTTTAATTGTGTTGATGCCAACATAGGTTTTCTCCATATCAGGGATCATACACATTGAAATTTAAAAAAAGAAAAGTAGTAGACCTCATGTCTCTTTTTTCCTTTTAAACAACAGAGATAACATGTTTCATGAACTTCTGTGGGATCACTGGTCAATAGGGATGACAAATCTGATCTCCAATCTTGATTGCTGTGTTTTAAGTCTTCCTTTATTGATGATTGGAGTCTAGTTAGGACTTCACTATGTTGGGCAAAACTATATTGATCATTGTGGAAACTAAGCAATGCTCTTTAACAGATTCTGGAGGTTCCTAGTCTATTGGAGGAAGGATCTGCAGCCATGAAGAGGAACATTTCGAAACAGAAACCGGAAGATCATGCAAGCGAAGTAGGGGGCTGTTGCTCGTAAATAATGATGCATGACTCCATGAGAATAGCTGGCTGTTCAGAATTTCTGAGCAAATAATTAAGTGATGACATGCAATCACATCATCGAAAGCCTGCTCCAAGATGATGTTAATGAGTGTGTTTGTTTGCTCATTCCTTTCATGTCAATCTATTGGTGGGTCGGAGTGTAGAATGAAAAGGAATGATTATATACATATCTTTCTGATTTGCTTATAGTGCTTTCTATTTGATGCTTGTATGAGTTTTGAGTCATGAAAGCTTGACAGATCATGTAAAAAATTTGTATTGCCAGTTGAAACAAGTGTTTGTAGGAGGCTGACTTCTGGGTTTAGATACGCTTAAATGTGGATTGTATTTCCTCAAATCAGCTGGCATTTTCGACATCTAAAATATTAGGTTTTGGAAGCAGGATCCAAGCTCGACAGAACCTTAGTTAATTCTAAGCAGCTCGAGAAGCTTCACTGGTACCGTGAGAAATTCAAGGGTGAGAGATAGAGAGATGCATGCATGCGTTCTAGTTTTGTATGTGTGTGGAGTGTGTGCTGTATTTTTGGTACAAGAACCACTGTTATTCGCTAGAAGATTATGCTAGTTGTTTGCTATGTATTCTGCTAGTTGTGCGGTGGCCTTGTGTACTTAATGATGGTCCAACTATGCCCCAGCATTTCTGTAGATTTGTTCTAGAGTCGATGACTTAACCTCACCAATCTTAGCTGATTCCGTGAATCATTCCTTACCATGCTCCTTGGAGCATAGCTGTGAAGAACGAACAGCAACATTGCAACATACAAATAAAAGAAAAGAAACAAACCTAAAATTTGAAGAAATCTTCTGCAGTTCAAAGCAGTTTAAAAAATGAGATGCCTAACAAAATCGGACCTGAGGATTTAAGAATTCTTCTGCCTTAAAAGCAGTTGAATTATGCCTGGGAATTCCATTCTCAACCATCCACAGACAGATGTATGCTCTGTGACTCTCCTTCCTCTATTCCCTGGCAGCTTCGCTATCTCCCGTTTTATGATTCTAATGGATATATTTACAATGGAGCTGGATGATATATCTGGTTGATGAAAAAAGGGCAACAAGAAGGGAAAAAGGTGGTGAATCAAACTTACACCAACCTCGTACACCAAATTCATTGTCCGGGAACCCCCACAACCGGATATGCTGAAGGTTGATTTGGATAATGCAGCTCAATCAGAAGCTACTGGAGCTGGTTGCATTGTTAGAGACTCGACTCATCGGTTGTTGCTTGCTGCTTTGTTTTCTTTGCAACTAATGTCCGTAGTTAATGAAGAATTGACCACGGTAAGGGAGGGTATTCGGCTGCTACTGATTATTTAGGATAAGAACATAAATCTTGCAAGACGGAACTGTTCTAATTTTTTCATGAATGGAATGTGCCACCATCCCATCTCACCCCACTTTGGACAGATATATCCCAGGAAGTACTGATTGGAACATCAGGACAATAACAAGAATGTGCTGCTCCAACACTATGGATGGTATCCGATCCTGCTATCCTAGGGGATGTCCTGCTCCTTGATCTAAGGGGAGCTAGAGTTTAGCCTGAGAGGGACCTTCTTTAGCTGTCATCTCCTGCATCAAGGGACTTTTTACTCGCCTCTATCTTTTCCTCCACGAGATATGGACCATCTTTTCCCTGTTTCATGTTTCTCACACTTATAAGCTGCAGATTTTTTTTTTTTATTAGCTGTCATGTTACAAAAATACATTCCTTGAGACAATTTTTGGTCCTTGGGCTTCCCTCCTCCTTTCCAACAACTGCATCTGGCGGATGTTCATGGATCACCCTTCGTCTCCTGTTTGCGTTCACCAGAATTTATCTTTATTTCTCTTTTGCTTATGTACTCCCTGGTTACTTTCTTCTATATTGGGGTTTCTATTCCTTCTCTAGCTACCCAAAGAAGGGGCAAATTTGAAGTAAAAGGAATCAAATATTTTTATTTCTAGCATATATGGCCCAAAATATTTGTTTAAATTTTTCAACAACTAGGTTGCAAGGAAAATTGCTTTTAGAACTTAGTGTTTTTAAGAAAAATCTAGTTTTTCATTCATTAGTTTCATTGGAAAATTGATAATTTTGGAAAGTTTCTACTAATGAAAGCTTTTCCGTTTTCATGAAAAAAAAATTCATATTTTTCTTGTTTCCTTTTCCATGGATTTCAATCGAACATACTTGAAGGAAAATATTTGGGGGCAATGATATGTGGACCTAAAATTTATTTAAATTTCCAATAGTCTTGAGTGGAAATGTTTTGTGTAGATGAAAAGTTCATCTAATTCTACCCCCTCTGATCTCCAAACCATACATACGTACATACAGACATATATGAGTGCATAAGCACATGAATAGATACATACATAAATATATATACATACACACACACACACATATAGTAAAATGTATTATAGAAATATCGATAGTTAATCAGTATTATAACTGCATTATACACAAAAAATTAGATTACTAGAATTTGTTTAGTACAAGCTACAATCCAGAAACTACGGTGCTAGAAAGGATATGGGAGGGGGATGGGATGTGTCTTTTGAGATCTATCATGATAAGAGTAGAGGAGAAAGAAATTTTCTTGGAGGGACGACTTCAACAACTCGTATATCTATTTTTCATCATCATACTCAATGTAATCTTCCACCTCCTCTCTTTCATCTGCACTAACTGGCTGATCTCCAGAGATTATTTTTGAAGCATTGCTGCAGTAAAAGGCAATTATGCGTTACATTAAATGGAGGCACTTTTGTCCTTTGCATGTTGCCAATATATTTAAAATATGAGTGCCATCGCGTGATAGATAGATGCTTGATCGTGTTTGCGCGTAGTGGACCTCTCCAATTCAAGGACAGCATCCTAACTCTAACAAGTAGCAACCTATACGTTTGCCCTTGGATAGGATCATATTTGATATGAATAATCCATAAAGCCATTGCGACATCTAACGAAGTACAGCATACTATATTGCAACCTTTGCTTTCAACCTGATTTTCCTTTACCTTGAGGCCTGTTTGGATATTTGAGCCTAAAATTTTATGAAATTCAATGATTCATAGATTGGGTAGCAAAACCAGAAAAAATCAGTCTAGACAAAGTTTGCATTCATAAATATCCAAAAATTTTAAAATGAGCCGGCTCAAATCTTATGGGAAGAAAAAAAAGCTAGACCTCATCCTATGGAGAGAACTAAAAGACATCAATAGGTGTTTTTTTCTCGCCATAGAATTCGGGCTGGCCCACTTCCAAAGACCCTCGGATATTTGTGAAAGCATGTCTAATTCAGATTGATTTTTTTAGTTATGCTAGTCCAATCCATAAATCTTATGGGATTTTGGTCCAAACATCCAAACATACTTTTAGAATTTGTTTGGTGATTAGATTGAACAATTAATGGATTGGACCGAAACAACCATCAAGATTATAGCATTACAGACTAGACATGAGGTCTTTTTTCTTCCTAAAAGATTCTGGCCAGTCCACTCCAAAGCTATTCATAGGAAGTATGAATAAAGGCCTAACCTGTCCTGTAATACTATAATTTGGATGGTTGTATCATCTTATTCCATGAATCCAATAGAATTTTCAGTCTAATCATCCAAATAGATTTTCAAGAAAAATAAAATTCACCTAATCATGAGAAAAAAAAGTCCTCTAAAGAAATCAAGAGTAGCATAATTTAGAGAGAGAGAGGCAGAGATCGAAAATAACTTGGAAAGTGACTTGCCAACCAAGATCAAACATTTTCCCACCAAAGCCGCTTTCCGTAGCACAGTTGGTTTCTAATACCTATGTATGCACGTCACCGTCTACTTGGATGAGAAAGGCCAACATTAGACAGCCCACGAGACGTTGGCATCCTCATCCTCTTGGCAAAAAATAGTGAGGATGCCGAGGTTGGGGGAGCCTAAACCAGTTATATGCTCGCTCGACGTTGCCGAGATTTTTTTTTTTTTTGATAAAATAGATGTATTAAATTAAACTAAACTTGAATAAACATATCCATAGAAATCGTAAAATAAAATATTAAAAAACTAAAAAGAAGATCTCCAAGACATCCAAAATATTGATAATCTATGATCAGTCACGTAAAATGCCATTCAGTCAATGGGACTATTAATTTCTCGACAAATATATGAGATGCCAAAAGTAGTCAAGAACGCATCATTCTCTAACAATCCTATAAAAATAGATGTAAAGTACTATAATCATAAAGTTACGGAGTAGAAAGTAATTTGACTACTAACATAAAGTCACCTTCTAACAAAATTTGTGAGGCTTATAGAGTGTATATAACATATTTCAAATTTTCTTATGCAACATACAATTCTGCCATACAAACTGTGGTATTAAAAATTCTAACATCGTCTGTATCGATAAATATATCAGTAGCATCCCAAATCCATCAAAATCATCTCGACCCTACACACTATCATCAAAATTGATCTTGAGAAAATAAGGGATGATAGCTCCTGAGAAAAATAAATTAGTTGAGAAGACATAGCGACTGCAAGAGGAGAGTCACGGATTGCCTTTGTTACCGTAGGATCCTTTGTAACTAACTGCCAACTAAAGGAATTCATGAGATTGAGAAAAAGCTTTTAGAAAAATTAAAAAGCACTCTGTGTAGATCCCTGGAATATGCAATCATTCCTTGCCAACCATATATTATAGACAATATAACAATCAGAATTGCTTCCATCCTTTTATCCTTAGTGGAAAAATTCTCTTTAATGACTTATAGAAACTCATCAAGCATCTGATATAAAAAAATAAATAAATGCTGATAGGAAGCTTCTCTCTATATTTGAGATGCAACTCTATCATGAAGAATAATATGAGATATAGATTTCTCCATCTTTGGGCAAAGATCACAATAACATGAAACATCAAAATCACGTTGAGATAATATAACCATACATAGTAGCCAATACAATGCTAAGTTCCACATGAATAAAATAACTCTTGGATGAATCTCCAATATTCAATCCCAAGCAAAATTCAAAATTTGTTGGGGTTTATGTAAAAAAATATGGTAAAGATCAGAAACTTTCACTGTAATTCAGAAAAGGACCCCTCCTACCCAACCTATCGCTAAACTCACCATGAGATATAGGCACAGATAAAATTTTATCCACTACCACCTTCAAAAAAAATTGTGTAAGAGTAGGATAATTCCACCTATGTTCACCTGATATAATAAAATCTTTAACCATAGTGCTTTCACTTGTTGAAATACCAACCAAAGTCAACCATTGAGATAGAGGTAGGGAAGATAACCAAGGATCCTGAATCATATTTATAGATGCACCATCTCCTACA
The DNA here is from genome assembly GCF_000442705.2 of Elaeis guineensis. NCBI lineage: Eukaryota > Viridiplantae > Streptophyta > Magnoliopsida > Arecales > Arecaceae > Elaeis > Elaeis guineensis. The sequence goes on from NC_026003.2 coordinate 101,892,388, forward strand.
CGCAATTTAACATTAGGATAAATAATAGGAGCATAGGAGCAAATCTTCTTCTAACCTGGAGAAGCATTTTGTGTATATGTTGGAAGAGATGCAAGTAACTAGGAACCATACTCTGAACTTGTAAACGAACACTAAAAACTATATTACCACAAAAAATACCATACAGCACACTTAGCCATGAAAGCATCACTTCTAGTAACCAAAAAAAAAGTACTCAATCCATCCATCATCTCGAGTAGATTGGCAAACACGATCCCAAAAAATAAGATGTACTTTTTTAGAATTATCTTGAACCCCAAAGAAAATATTGGATAATATATTCTAACTTCAAAAACACTCCTCTTAGAATAGTAACATTGGACAGTAAGTACATAGGAAATGCATAAAGACTGACTTAATAAGAATCACTCTATCCAGGTAGAGCCTTCCACTTCCAGCCATCCAATCGATTTAAGAAAGTTGTATCATACCGTTACAATCAGGTGAAGACAATCTCTTATTAAATATATCAATTCTCAAATATTGCCACGTACCATCATATTCTTTAATATGTAGATAATTTCTGATGCATTGTCTTATAAGAGTATTAACTTTTGGGCTAAACTTAACTATAGACTTCTCAAAATAAACATTTGTCTAGAAACTATACAATAATTTGGTAAGACAGGCGGTAAAATATGTGCATTTTGTAGGGTGGCCTTGGCAAATAATATACAATTATTTGCAAACAAAAGATGATATATAGATTCTCTTACTCTACGAGACTGATAAGCAAATATTGAGTTATTTTGAATGCCACCTTCAGCATTCTCATCTACACAAATGATAAACGAGTAGAAAGCTAAAGAATAACCTGGTCGCACACTAATAGAAGAATGAAAAAAGTAGGGAGAGTTTCATTAACTAAAATTACAAAAGAAGGAAAGACAATGCAGTGCCTAATCCAATTAATTCAAGCATCACGACAATCCAACTGATGAATGAAAGAGAATAGAAATCCTATGCTCTCTCTGTATCCAATTTAATAGCCATATAATTTCATCTAACTGGAGCTCACTATGAATCATACATAATTTCTTGAACCATAAGAATATTGCTAGAAATACTTAGACCTTTAATAACAGTACTTCATTTCTGACTAATCAATAGATGTAAAATATACCGCATTCTGTTGGCCATCAGTTTAGCAATAATTTTATATAAAGTAGTATATAAACTGATTGGACAATAGTGAGATGGAAGAGATGCATCTAACCTCTTAGGAATTAGAGTATTTAAAGTATGCTTCCATGAGGCTGACATAGAGCATGAGGTTGGCCTTTTACTACAATCTTGTTTGGAGAGCCCAGAACTAAAGCATTTGACTCATTCCTGCATGAGAAGATTTTTAATTGAATAGACAACCCAATGTAAAACTATAACCCACATTCAATTAGCAGATCTAACACAAGTCATGTTGAAGATGACATGGTTAGTTTGCTAGCCTGACTTGGCGTGCTTAAATCCTGCCATTTTGACATGATTTATCTGATCATAATGTGATTAATCTAAATTTCAATATATTAATTTACATCTACTTAAGCTACAACTCCCTCTATATAAAACATGCCATTATTTTGATATAGTGTTAATAATGGGTCATTTGGTTTGAAATTATAATTTTGTCAACCTAAATTGATCATTGAACACTCTGAAAGAGGAGCAGGAGCACTACTTAGAATATAAAAATAGTAGAAGAAATGATAACTACCATAAATAGCAGTTGGGTTCACATTATACAAATAGGGATGCAAAGGAGTCGGATTGGATCGGATCTTACCCCATTCCTTGATTGCATCCTGTGTTGGACCTAAACCTAACTTAATAAAATATCGGATCAAATAGGATCCAACGCCAAAATTTTTTATCCGATGGGTCATTTGGGTTGGGTCCATATATAAACCAGTCCCAACCCGAAAAATTTGGGTTTGGATTGGATCCGAGTCGAGTCCGGTTCAAAGATAACAAACTATATTTTAGTTATCATAGTTAACTATTAATAACCAAACAAAATAAATAATAAATAATAAAATAAATTAGGATATAAAAATAATTTTAAACTTATCTTTATGTTAAAGATACTGCTCATACAAATTTTAAATTACAACTTAGAGACTCAAATGGGTTTGAATCTTAATAATATACTAGATTCGAGTCCAATCAGGTTATAGAGTAGAGGATCCAAAATTGATTCAGAAATCAAACAAGTTGGATGGGATTGGGTTGGGTCCAAATCCAATAGACACTGATCTGACCCAAAAATGGGATAGATCTAATTTTATAATCCGACCCAGTCCACAACTCCTTTAAAATAGATCAAATCGAATCTAAGCAGGTTAGATCATGGGTCAACCTATCCCACTTGTAGCCTTAATCACAAACTAGCAAAAAATACAGGAGTCAAAGTTAGAGTGATACCTGTCATATTAGTTAATAGAAGCCACTATAAGTATCATGTTGTAACGTTAGTGGAAGGACTCCATTTGATATAATGAAATATGAAAGAAATTTGTATTTTTACTTTATATTCATGAGAATTTATCCATTATCTAGTTTTATGTGGCTTTGATTAATTTTCGTTGTCATTCTATTTTCCATATAAGGCATCAAGCTGTAAAAGTCCTTGAAGGGTTAAGGTAGCACAGCTATCTCACTTCATTATCATCCATCAAGTAGTTTGTATCCTCTTTGGTGAGTATTGGCGGCAATGTCATGCATTCATCCAACCCAGCCCATATGTCCTGTTTTCTTTCCTACAGAAGTAGATATGGGAAACACCAAATTAGCTTGGATAGGCCAAGCTTCTGAAGATGCTTATTAAGACGTTTGAGATTTATCAAAATTTTGATATATTTTAAATTTATAAAATGGAATGCAAGAAATTTAGAATTCCATTGTAGTAACAAATCAAAACTAAAAACAAAATTCTAATCTCCTCTCTTCAATTAGATTGATACTTTCAAGTTTAGGTTAGTAATTCATATGAAAAGCTCAATTAGAAGAATACTTCTTGAAACAACTAATAGCATGTTGGGTGGATGTCTGGTCAGGACACCACCTCCCAAGATCCTTTCAGTACCACGCGATGCAGCAGGAAGAAAGAAGAAACAAAATAAAAAGAAAAACAATCAAAATACGTAGATTAGCTACAAAAGGGCTCGCCTCCACGGGGCATGCAAACTTCACTATGAAAAAAAATTTTACAAGAGGAGACCTCACCCTCAACCCTTGTACACCCAATTCTCTCTCACTAGAAGTTCCCCTCACAAAAGCTCTCTCTCTCTTGGAAGACCTCCTGAACCCCTGAAGTGCCTGGCGATCGCTGTCCAGGAGCCTCCTGCTCCTTGTCTCAGCACTTCCGCCTGTCTCTCTTCTCTCGGGTTCTGTACGGCTTCCGTACGGTGAAACACGGAGAAAACTCGAACCACACTGCCTCTGTTCATGTACAGGACCTTTTATAGGCCTTAATCACTACTTAGATCATGATTAGGACTCCTTAATCAACCCAAATAACCCCTGGACCGTCGGATCAAGATCGGGAGCCACCCACGTCGTTCGATCGGGCTTCGGTTCACGGAATAGTGCCGTGGACCGCGAGAAACGCGTGGGAAATGCCCATGCAGTCCACAGGCCCACCCGTGGACCGCTCGGTCCACGGTGGACCGGTGAACAGGGCAAGTAGGCCGTTGGGCCTGGGCCGGCCCGCCCACGCGGGCCTGGGCCGCGCCCGCGCGCGGGCCTGCGCGCGGACTGGGCCGCGTGCCCGACTGGGCCGTGCACCCGCCCGCATGGGTCGCGCGTTGCCACCTGCGGCCATGCCGCTGCCACCCACCGCCAGTCGTCGGTGGTCCTCCGTTGCCTTGAATCTCGTGTCGACTTCAAAAGCTCGTATCTCCTCCATCCGAGCTCCATTTCGGGTGATCTTGATCTCGTTGGACTCCATTTTTCGCCGCGAACCTCGTTGTGGGCTCAATGTGGACTGAATCTCGAGGCATCAAATCCTAACATAGTATTTACTTGAATTGGTAATATTTAGTCATATGTCTGAATATTATATTCGAAATATATATGCATAATATAAATGTGTGTGTGTGTATCAGTTTATTTTGAGCTTTCCATTCAATTAATGCTGTTATTAATATTGTTCCTTATTTCAAATAATAAGTAGGACTTTCATATATGTTATATTTTATCCTATTTTCTATTCTATTCTATTATCTATTATACTATCAATTCTATTATCTATTTTACTAAATCTATTCTATATCGCATTTCAAAAATAGTTGGAAAAAGGAGAAAAATTGCATCCCGCACATCATGTAGGTTATATTCTAATATATACCCGTAATGGTCGCTATCTTGTGCAGTGTTCTTCATCCGTTGCATTGGATGGTCACAATATTAATAATGCTAATATTAATTTACTTCATCATCATTAACATTGACTATTTAGCATGCAACATATGTTAATAATATCAATATTAATGTGTTTAGCAATCATTAAAGTTTATTATTTAATATGAAACAAATATTTAGCTATTACATCATAATTTATTATATTGTCAACCAGCATTTAAATCATCAGCTGGCACAAAATTGTAGGACATACATTGTGTATAAGTGTCATCGTCATCATCCTCCATTTGGTTTCTCATATCATATAAGTCTCTAGGTTTTATTTTGATGACAGTAAACCAATCTTTATCTTTTGCGTCTTGTACATAAAATACTTGTCGAGCTTGAGATGAAAAAATGAATGGGTAATCCTTCAATAACACACCAGTGTGTATCAACCTTGAAAAATTTACAAGTGTAAATCCATTTGCATCTTGTTTCAAACCCCTTGGTGAGTTTATGTCTATCCAATCACATCTAAACAGTACTACTTTAAATTTTCCATAATAATCTAACTCATAGATATCTTTGAGTGCACCATAATAGGATTTTCCATCCGCTTCCATCATAACACCACTATTCTGTGTTTTTCTAAATTTCTCCCGTTCTCTAGTATGAAATTTAAAGCCATTAATTATGAAACCGTTATATCTATTCACAATCTTGTTAGGTCCTCGAGCAAGAGCTATTAGTTCATCTGAATTATTTATCTCCATCATCTTTGATACCTAAAAAAAAATGATATGACGAAGTGCTGTTGAGTTATCTGATATTAAATATGTATCAAAAATTAATGTATCCCATAATTAAATATAAATCACACCTGATTCGAAAGCCACATAGGGAATAACTCGACCAATCATCGCTGTTCAATCCTTGCATTAGGACGAATGTTATGATTGGCTCGTCTCTGATAAATTAAAAATTTACTGCATAAAATATAAATATATCATTTAGAATATTATATCTAATATAAAATTTAAAATTTGATGTCATTCCTTAAATATACTAACCTGCGATGGTCAGATATTATGTCACTATGAAGTAACACATAACGATGTGCTTGTGCTAAGGATTTTTGATCAAGTACAATACTTTCAGCTCTTCCCAAGAATTTTTCAGCAGTTAAGAACTTATACAGTTATGCATTCTTCACAAAGTCATTATGCCGTTGAGGTCGACTAAAAATAGTCTCTACACCTTGAAGATATCTTGAATAAAATATCAAACATTCATCCACAATATATGCTTCAGCAATCGAGCCTTCGGGATAGGCTCTATTTCGCACATAATCTTTAAGACGCACAAGATACCTTCAAGAATTAAATATTTATTAAAATATCAGTATGCTGTTATTTCTAATAAAATTATTAAAAGATTTAAGGTTTACAATAATACCTCTCAATAGGATACATCCATCTATAATGTACCGGTCCACCAACTTTAACTTCTGAAGCTAGGTGAATGAGCAGATGTACCATAATAGTGAAAAATCCAGGAGGAAAAATCTTTTCCATCTGGCAAAGTGTAATTGCAATATCAGATTCTAACTGATCAAGTTTTCGAGGATCAATAACTTTGGAACATAATGCCTTAAAGAATGACGATAATCGAAGTACAATTGTAACAACTTATTTCGGCAATGATGATCTTAAAGCTATTGGAAAAATATCTTGCATCAATATGTGACCATCATGACTTTAAAGATTTGAAAGTTTTCGATCCTTTAGATGCACACATCATGAAATATTTGATGCATATCCATCAGGTACCTTGATACTTTTCAAAACTCCCAAAAAATTATCCTTTTCTCGAGCAGACATTGTGTAACATGCAGGAGGCACATAAATTCTATCATTAGCAAGCATTTTAGGATGAAGTTCCTGTCGGATACCCATTTCTTTTAAATCAAGACGTGCCTTCATGTTATCTTTGCTCTTTCCATCAAGGTTTAAAGATATTCCAAGTAAATTATCGCAAACATTTTTCTCTATATGCATGACATCAAGATTGTGCCGAATAAGATTATGTTTTCAATAAGGCAAGTCCAAAAAGATACTTCATTTTTTCCATAAATATTTACTGGGCTGTTGTGTAGATGCTATTTGTGTGTCTTCCTCATTTTCATCCTCGAAATAATTATCTGGATCTTGAAACACCTCTGCATCTATAGTACTGATACTGACTTCCTCTGGTAACCCTTCATGCACTGAGCTTTCAACATCATCCCTTCCTCTTTTTTTAGAAGACTTTGAGTGCTTACTATAGCTGTAATTGATGCCATCCATTTGTCTATGAACATCAGTTCCAGAAGGTGGAATAGGGGCACATCCCAATTCTATAGTACCATCAAACAAATCTTTCTGAAATCGAAACGGATGATTTGCTTCCAACCATCGACGATGTCCCATGTAACAAAATTTACCTTCATATTTTAACCAAATTGAATGTGTTGAATCTCCACAACAAGGACATGCGACCCGTCCCTTTGTACTCCAGCCAAATAAATTGGCATATGCTGGAAAATCATTAATAGTCCATAACAAAGCTGCCTGTAGTTTAAATATTTGGCCGTTGGAAGCATCAAATGCATCAACACCCTCCCACAACTGTTTCAATTCCTCTATTAAAGGCTGTAGAAAAATATCAATATCATTGCCTGGACCCTTATCTCTTGGAATAACCATTGACAAGATAAGTGATGATTGTTTCATGCACATCCACGGTGGCAAATTGTAAGGTATTAAAACGACTGGCCAAGTGCTGTAGGTAGAACTCAGAGTCCGAAATGGATTGAAGCCATCAGAAGCTAAGCCAAACCTAACACTGCGAACATCAGAGGCAAAATCAGGATGCCTATCATCAAATGCTTTCCATTGAAGACTATCTGCAGGATGTCTCAACATTCCATCCTTTGTACGTTCTTCATCATGCCATCTCATTGATGAAGCTGTTTTTGATGATGCATAAATCCTTTTCAATCTAGGTATAAGAGGAAAGTAACGCAATACCTTGGCCGATTTCTTTTTACTCCGCGTTGCATCAAATTCATTCAGTACATCGTCTCGATCTTCTTTTTGTGTTATCCATCTTGAAGATCCACATACATTGCATGACTCTTGATTAGCATTTTCACCTCGATAAAACATACAATCTTTCGGACAACTATGAATCTTTTCGTATCCAAGATCCAATTCCTTTACTACTTTCTTGGCTTCATAATACGATGGTGGTAAACGAGTACTTTCTGAAAATGCATCCTTTAATAACTTGAGCAGCATGGTAAAACTCTTTCCAGACCATCAATTCAAATATTTTATATGAAATAAATGTACAAGAAAAGAAATCTTAGAAAATTTCGTACAACCCGGATATAATTCTTCGTCTGCATCTTTCATTAAGGTGTGATAACGAGCTGTCTCATCATTAGATGTATGTATAGGCTCCTCAACATGCATACGTTCCGTATGCATACATCCATCAAACATCCCAACTGTTTCTTGTATACTACTGGATTCTCCTAAATTTTGAACACCAAATCCAAAAGCATCTGTGATCAAACCCCTTATATCATCATCTCTTGCAGAATTGTCTTGTAGGCTAGTGGATCCAAAATGAGTCAGGGGTTGGTTACATGATGATGGCAACATAGATTCTCCATGAAAAATCCAGTCGGTATAACCTCTTAAAAAATTATTCCATACCAAATGTTCTTCAATATTTTGTGGATCTAAAGAAGAACTATTTACACATTTCCGACATGGACATAAAATCTTTCCATTCAAACTACTTTTCTCCATACCAAATTTAATGAAGTCATGAATTCCATCTAAATATTCTTTACTATTCCTTGGTTTATTTATCCAACTTTTATCCATTGTAGGATAAAAATGACCGAACTTGCAATTTATCTAAAAATAAAAAAAATTATACAATCTATATTAATGCAATGAGTAAAAAATATCAGTCATTTCATAAAATTTAAAAAAATAACAGCTAGATAAAGTTTACATAGTAAATGCTTGCTATCATCAACTAATAGGTAAAGAAAGTCCTATCCCATTCAAAAAATGTATTAATTCTATAGGTCAATTACAGAAATCAAATGATATGCAACAAGAGCCGAAAAAAATTTCGATAGCATTTCCCCTTAGTTCTTCCGTATAGGAAGAACGAAAGGAAAATACCATCCGAAATTTTTTTCGAACCCTCAGCATACCATTTGATTATGGTAATGACCTATATAATTACTCACATTTTTCAAACTGTCCATACTGGACAATCAATTGATCAATGTACATAATTCTTTTATTCGTACAAAAATAAATAAATATACGGATACAATAGATTATATACATTAATCAAAAGACGGGTCTATGTTTCTATGCAATGCAATTTTTTTTAAAATTAATTCATAATTAACATTGCCTGGTATGAAATTCACGACCATCACAAAAACACCCATGAAAATCTACTTAGCATGGATTTTAAAATTAAAATCCATGCTAAATACTTTTTTTTTTTTTCAAAATGAACAGCGTGGAACAGCTGCCTACCTAGCAGAAGAGTATTGTAGCATAGCAGTCACCAGAATATCACCATAAAGACGTGTAAGATTTCATCTAAACAAATCGAGATTTCTAGCAACTCCCATCAATTCGGCATTTTGGTTAAGCTGATTTTCAATGGCAAAAAAACTATTTTGCTATCATGTATAAAAAATAAACAAATATGTGTGATAACAGAAACAAAGATTGATGTCTAAGGTTTTTCTTTGATCAATAAGATTGATGTCTAAGGTTTTTCAATTGCTCCCCCACAACCGAAGAACAACATTAATGTCGAAGGCATTCAAGGGAGAAGAAGATACATACATAATAAAATTAGACCGCAATGGGGCATTGAATTCTGGAAAAATAAAATTGAGCGGCCTATCTTGCCTTTAAAGATGACATGCAATGGGCATTTTTCCTTTGGAATTCATGGGAGCTCAAGAATATTATTGTTCACTCGGTTCGCTTAAAGTTAGCATTCAAGATAATTGCACTAACTCACCTCTTCCCCATTTTTGATAAGAAACTAAAAGTTACTTGCATTCAAGAGGAAAGTACTGAGAAACCATACACAAGGTAGATGTGTGGCACAAGCTTCATAAATTGTGGACCAGGCCTTCATCAGCCACCAATTTAACAAAATAATTTTCTCTAACTCTCACGTCCCTTTCTTTAGCCCCCCTTTCTCCTCTTGGATGGTCAGTCTGATCCCTTCCAGATCTAAACAAACGTGTTGTCTAACTTCCCCACACGTCACGGCCACAAATAATAATAATAATATTGGCAACTACGTGGTAGGTTCCAAACCCCCACATGCGATTATTTACTAATCTTATCCCCAGTTCCCCACTAGTCTTGCATCTAGGAGGACCAAATGTTGGATGGCCGAGATCTGTCGGCCAGTCCGATCAATCTATCGATTCGAGATTCCTTCTCATCACAAGCTGTTCCCCAAGTGAGTATATAAGTCAGACCATGGCCTCCGTTCCGTCACATGGAAAAATTTAGCGGAAGAATACCAGAACCATCACGTGTTACAATCAATAAATTGGATATACAAGTATCTAATCCAATTTCAGCCTTATGTTTGTGGGAAACATGATATGCATGACAAATACTATTAAAAATCATAAATATAATACTTATCAGATTGCAATTGTCTGGATATTTTAGTTAAGTCAATCATATTTTTTGGTAGGAAAATTAATTATAATAGGTTATTTGAAATCATCAGCACACACACAGTATTGGACTTAGAATCATATGATTGTCTTTTCAATATTGATTGTTTTATTAATGGAAAGAGATCTAATTTTTAATTATTTGGATGGACAAAAAGAAAGTAATTGATGGACCTGTTAATATTGGAAGATCAGATATGCTCTATATAAATGATAACACAAAGATCCTTTTAATTAATATAAAACATACTTCAACATATATACAAATGGCAATGAGAGAGAAGAAACTTTGCTTTATATATTGGATGGTATTTTTTTTTTATTTTCATTAAAAGGGGTTGAAGGAAAAGGGCCATGAAGTGGCATGTTAGCATGTCCCATGGCTTAGTGGCACTATTGCTAGTGATGATCTCTTTATGGTGCACCGAGACCATGGTGCAGGCTACAACCCGGCAACTACAGGTGCAGCAGTATTTGAAGCAATTGAATAAACCATTTAAGTGCCAAAAAAAAAGAGCTTACAGTGTAGATTTGATTGTGATCCTCAAATCATGTGCAACAAAAGCAAGAATTCGCAGTCAAGATAAGGATTGATCTGGGTTGAACCATTTATGATCCCAAATAACCATTTATAAGCTCAAATATGGACAAATGAGCAAAGAAAAAGAATATAAGAAAAGTTGGAAAAGCCAATTTGCATTTGATGAGAGGTCATTGTTTAATAGATTATTATGTCAGTTTAGGCAATATGCCAAATCAGGATTTAATTTTAAGGATCATCATTTAATAGATTATTGTATCAGTTCAACGATATGCTAAATCAGGCTTTGATTTTAAGGATCCATGACCCATGATGGAAATCTACAAGCTAGAAAATTCGGCAACAGGCATTAACATCATAATAAACGATGGGCTAGCAACTAAGAAAATCTAGAGTCAAAAAAAAAAAAAGAAATCTAAGTTTGAGCATCAATAATGAAACACAATATTTCTCTTTGTTTTATGGTGACTGCAGGCAGGTTAGGTCCATCGGGAAGCAAAAAATCTCAAAACTTATAAACAATGTACTATCAATTTATGCATGAAATTGAAAGCAATACAGTACAATAATGTGGAAGTGAAATAAATATAAATTGCAACAATATCAAATAACAGGTGTAGGCAAACTTCAAAATAATCTTCAAATTACCCAGAATCTTTCTTTTGATGCAGCAAAAGCTACTGTAGACATAATGACCTATGCTCTCACCAGCACAGCCCTATTTTTTTGCATATATTCAAACATTGAATCAATGATCCCTTTGATTATCTCCTTTCATGTATTTAAAATTTACCTTGTCAAACCTCTTAAAAATACATGTTGGCTATCTGTTATGTAGACATTCTTAATAACATACCTTCCCCTGCTCTTCCTACCAAGTCGGCATTTTCTATATCATAAGCATGGCTATCAAAATAACTGCGAACTATCAATGCACAATCAAAATAAATATATTTTTTTTATAACCAAATAAACTATCAAAATCATGATGCGCTAACAGTCAAGCCACACAATCAATGATCAGTCTAAAAATAATTTAATAGCCCACGGGAGAGAGACCAAATCATCTTCAATAGAAATTAGAGAGGAAAACTGAACAGAATCAAAGATTGATCAAAGTTTTCTCACATTTCTTTCTCCGACAAACGGCGAACAACTCCGTCAGAAAAGAAAAATTTGGAAGCCTGTTCGATCGCCGGAAGGGGTGAGGGGAGGAAGACCGGTAGGGAGGCTGCTTCCTGGAGGGCGGACGTTGTACGGTTTGGACCGCACGGGTGCAGTGTCGACATACACGGCAGCAGAGGAGAGCGGCGGATGGCGGTGTAGTGTGGATGGCGGGTGCGGCATGGACGGAGGGTGCGCTACCGGCGGTAGAGATGGGGTCGGCGGAGGAAAGGATGGAAAGGGGCGGCGGTAGATAGATTAGGGCACGGGAGATTGGGGGTATTAAACGAACCTAACGACGCTTTTTAGCATCGTTACATAGTGGCGTAAAAAAGCGTCGGCATTTGCTTTATTTAACGATGCTTTTGCTAAAAGCGTCGGCGTTGACAATGCTCAAATTTTATGATGCTTTTAAGCATCGTTAAACGATGATGCTTTTTTAAAACGTCGGCAGGTCAGCGCAACCTACCGACGCTTTCCAAAAGCATCGGCAAAAAATGGTCGCTAAACCCCCTTTTTGTTGTAGTGTATTTTAACAATAATTAGATAAAAGAGCCACAGGCCATACCTAGTGTATTGCGTGAGGCAAGTATCAGTGATGGGAGTTTTGCACATAGACTCAACTTGTATAGAGTTATCCATTTGTCATATGAACACCAATATTAATGATATCGATAATAATGATAAGAGTTTTAGCTTGACAATCATCAAAATTCATTGCTTGTTGTACAAAAAAATTGAGTTATTGAATTCTCTACATATTATAACTTCTTACATTGTATATTTTCAAGAATAATTGGAGGAAAAGAAGAAAAATCATACTCCACGAATTGTATGAGTTATATACCGGTGCTTTATAAATTTTAGACTAGATCGACTAGGCTCATAAATCATTTACTCTAATTAGACCTAATTATAATTAGGCCAATAGTTAGAGATCTAAGCTCACCCATCCCACAGAGATATTTTAGCTCAACCAACTAACAATTGAGAAATTCTTTGTGCACCGCGGGCGGTGCAGAATCGTGTGCACCATCAGCGATGATTGGCTTATGCGTGGGCCAGAAGAATTTTTTTTTTTTCGCATGTCGTGTTCTGGCTCATGCGTGAGCCAATCACCGTGGTGGTGCGCACGTTCTACAGCGCATGCAGTGCACAAAGAATTTCTCCTAACAATATAAGCCATGTTGAGTGGGCCATGGGCTTGCTCGTCACATCCATAGTGATCCTCATAAGTAATATAATTTTGACTAGGCCATTGGTGGCCTAGTGCATGGGGACTAGCTATTAAATTACTCATTATACTAAGCATATAACCCATGCAATGCATAGGATACATTTTTCCCTTTTTTTTTTCAATTATTCTTAAAATGCAAGACAGAATAGATATAATACAATAGATAATAGAAATAAAATAGAATATAACAGATATAAGAATTTAATTATGCTCTAAAATAGAAACTAAATTAATAATATTACTAATAGGGATGTCCATGTGGCGAATGGAGAGCTTAGCATAATTTGAGCCTCCATTTCAATTATATATAGTAGATAATAAATATCTATTTATTATATTAAGTCTTTGTTTCAATATGTGTATGCATAATACATGTAATAGATAATAAAATATATAATAAAATGAAATAGATATTAAACTTTGTTTATCATTTGAAATAAAGATCATATTGATGATATTATTAATGTAAGCATTCATGTGGCAAATGGAGAGCTCATTAGTTGAAATTTTACTCTAGCTAATATGTGTATATATATAATTGACTAAATATAACATTCATAATGTCAAATTATTGCTTTTCTCATGACATATAGTTTGCACCAATTATTTCTCTTCAAGATTGAGCTAGGGACTAGTTTTGTCCATGGAGCATATTTATTAGTCTTTTTTCTCTAATAATTTATGAAAATCTTATCTTATTATTGTATAAAAATCCAAACATTGCTTCTCCATAAAATTTTTAAATAATTTAAAATATCATTATTTTATGTTTGTGTAATAATTTAGAACCTTATCTAAAAAGATTAGTTAGAAGATATTATTTGGAATCTTGATCCTATATAAATATCTAAGATCTTTTTAGCAATAATCGATGTAGGACTAATACATACCTATATAGATCCTTACATACTCCCTCTATTTAAGCCTAGGCATCCTCACTAAACTAAGAGTCTAAATGCATGCATTCATTCATAAACACCACAATCGACCCATGGTCAGTCCAATGAATCTATTTTATAGTATCCCCTAGTTCATATAAGTTATGGACTAAATCGGTTCTGATACTACTCTATCATATACCAAACCTATCACTTGGTTTAGTTATGTAAAATGGCTGTCTAAACCATAGATATTAACCCTAGAGATCGTACAAGGCTTAAGATGAACATAATTTATCTCTAAAAATTCAATAATAATAACCAAATGTACCAACTAAATAGATTCATCAAAGTCAAATGAATTTGTTGAATTATAATTATTCAAATATTCATTAATATCAAAAATTGAACTAATTAATAAACTAATAACTTTGATACCCAAACTTTATGTTCAATCCGATAAATGCTATGCGTCCTGTGGCTCTGAAAGAAAAGAAAGAAGAGGAGGTGTGAGCTTTATATCTAGTAAGAAATTTTTGATAATGAGATCCACCATATCTATAATATTTTATTTCATCTAAAAACTGAGCTCTGAAACTTGTACTAGTAGTAGTAGATCTCTTTATCCCTAATTCAGTGCCATTAACCTACTGACTTTAAGAACTATTTGATTGAGCTCTATTCTTCATATTACTCTCTTTTGCAGCTTGAGTATATCATTAAGTTTTGTCTCTATCATCAATGATTAACAACTTCTTTATAAGTAGACAACTCAAATACAGTTACCAATTGCTGAATCTAACCTCTAAATTTATTTTTGAATTTTCTAGCTCAGGCACTCTAAATTTATTTATTTCTTCAAATTTTGCAGCATATTGGGTAACTATCATATTATCCTATTTAATTGGTCAAACTTCCAAAATTTTGGAATTGGATATCTTGAGAAAAATAGTTCTTATAAAAGACCCTTCTAAATCCTTCCTAAATAAAAGATCATCATTTGGACCTAACTTTTTAAATTCTACATCCTGCCAATCAGCTGCCTCAATTATAACATGCAGTGGCAAATCGACCTTTTCCTCAATAGGACATGTCAGGGCTTGCAACCAAACTCATACAGCAACAATATAATCATGTAGCAACTATTGTAGTAACAGCAACCATAATAAGGGATCTCTCATAGCAATAGGGAGTTGAGATTTAGCAGGAGTGTCAAATCAATTTGATAGATTTCAAAAAATATGCTCCACTGACATTCAAGAGAACCTCTAATCCTGTGGAGGTTAAAAATTTGTTGAAAGTGATCATAGAGAAAATGTTCCAGACCCTGATATGTCCTATTGAGGAAAAAGTCAATTTTGCCACTTCCACACTACAAGGTGAGGTAGCTGATTGATAGGATATGAAAATTAAAAAGTTAGGATCAAATGATGCACTTTTTACTTGAGAAGATTTAAAAGGATCTTTTATGAGAACTATTTTTCTCAAAATATCTAATTTTAGAAATTTTAGAAGTTCGATCAATTAGAATAAGGCAATATGACGGTTGCCCAATATGCTATAAAATTTGAAGAAATATCCAGATATGCTTCAACATTGATAACAAAGAGAGCACTTGAGATAGAAAATTCAAAAATACGCTTAGAGATCAGATTCAGTAATTGGTAATTATATTTGAGCTATCCACTTTTAAAGAGGTTATTAATAAAGCCATGGTGATAAAGAGAGACTTAATGATGCTCAAGCTCCAAAAAGATGATTTGAAAAAAAAGGCTCGATCAAATGATTCTCAGAGTCAGCAAGACAATGATATTGAATTAAGGATAAAGTGATCTACTATATAAGTAAAGTTTTAGAGCTCAACCTTTAGGTGAAATCAAATATTATAGATGTAGTAGACCTATTATTAGAATAATTATACATGACTTGGAGGAACTTGCTACACATATAGTCAACTAGGCCATAAGGCAATTGTTTATCCTCATAGGAAGGAGCCATAGGAGCATCAAGCCTCTTAGTTTACTTAAGGAGATCTAACAAAACAAGCATCCAAGGATGCACCGTAAATATTTGGGGCCCAAGGGTAGGTTTATACACTTACCCAACAAGATTTTATGGCTTTTGACTCAGTGGGGGTAGGTACTAAACTAAGTCCTTGTAATTCTCCTTAGTATACATGCTAATGATTGCTATTATAAGATGGATGTATGTTTGACTTAAGATATATGGGTCCATGTGAGATCTTAAGTAAGGTAACTAGTATTACCATCAATTCTATCGAATACATACACTTTGTTTCATATGTCAATATTAAAGTGTATTTTCTTTGACAAAACTTAAATAGTTAGCTATTTCATGTGAGTTTGACCTACAAGGAATATCTAATTATAGATCATAGCGATGGGAGATCAAGTTTTAAGAAATCAAACATAGACTAATCATGTTAAAGAGGATGTTACGTGAAAGCTCGAAGGTGAAGTAGAGGATTTGACTCTACCTATTATACAGAGGTGTAATTGTCAGCACAAGTAGGTGTCAAGTAAAACATCTTGTTTTCGAGTTCGTGGATCAAGGGGTTGATTGATTGTTATGCTAGGGTTTGAAATTAGTAGAGATAAGAATCTTTTTATATGATCATCTGTATTTTGTACTATGCATGATGATTTCTGACTTTATATTGAATATATAATTCTTTATTATATATGTATGACATATTGATTATTTTGATTGCTGAGAATAAGATAGTATATTTTCAAAATTGAGCAAGAAATATAATACAAAATTATTGAATGATTTGTTGATTATGTAAGAAGATCTAGACTAGCTATGATGTGGATTACCAATCATGGGTTGAATCATGGCACTTGGACTTTCAGTCATGAATTGAATCATGATATTCTGGTTTGCCACTATAATCAAAGTGCGATATATATTGGTTTTGCCACCATTGGCTGAAGCATAGATATCTTGATTTGCCACCATAAGCCATAATGTAGATATCTTAGTTTCTCACCATGGGTCAAAGCATGGCCATGGTAGTCCAAAACTAAAAGATAACTATTAATTTAGAACATATTAATGAAATATAAATGATAAGTCATATAAATCCATGATGATATAATTATGATGGATTTGTGATAATAGATGATTTATGATATATGATTATATAACTATTGAGTTATATTAGATCCGTGATATGAAATTTTATGACTTATAATTTCTCTTTTATACCACTCACTCATTATTTTTGAATTATATTATTATATTGGTGTAAGTATGATGAGATTCTTTCTGGGCTGTAAAGCTCACAACCTCAGTTCTTTTTTTCCTTCAGAGTCATAAGATGCATAGTATTCATCGGGTTGGGCATAAAGTTCATGTACCAGAGTTATTACTTCCTTAGTTCAATTTTTAATACCGATGAATATTTGAATAATTATAATTGAACAAGTTTATTTAACCATGATGAATCCACTTAGTGGCACATTCGATTATTTATTTCTGAATTTTTGGAGATAAATTCTATTCATCTTAGACCTTGCATGATCTCTCAAGGAAGGCTTTAGAGTTCATGTGGCTGTATTATGAGACTAAATCAGATGATAGATTTGGAGTTTGATAAATTATTTTAAAAATATAATTATAAGATTTTATTTTCTTAAAACCAAAACCTACATTCCCAGAAGACCTAATGACTACTAGCTGACTTATGATGCTAAATTTATTTTTCACTTCTAAAGTTTTACTTTATTGTTCCTAAGATACATTAATGAGTTGAGCTGGAAATTAACATGATTCGATCACAATATTTGTTGTGTCGTGGGTGATTGACCAAATTAAATGAGATACGGTGGGTGCCCTTTCTATCATGTCGAAAAGTTTCAAGAAAATTATTGGTGGAGTCCCATCTATATGTGCTAAGTAGGAAAAAATAGTGACAAACTTAGTGGCAATAGGTATATATACACGGGCATGCTACCAGCATTGAATCAGTTGAAAAAAAAGGAAATCGAAGAAAAATAGAGAGTAGTGTAGGTCTAAGTATGTTAACCTTCAAGAACTTTCCCCACCATCACATTACTATTTGATCGAGATGGATTTGGATAGATATAGGGATATAGTACTAAGCTATGATAATAGAAATTTCAGTCAAGTTATTGGTAATCCTAGGATAGAAATATTATAAATTAAGATAAGATAAAATGTATTGATTCGGATTATCAAAGAGTTCCATTGTAAAGTACAAATCTATTATTTATATTAAAATACAATAATTGGCTATTTTGGTTAGCTGTTACTTATATTCAGCCTTCATTTCTAGCAATTCTAAGAACTAATGCTATCTATCTTCCCACTATACACATTCATCAGTAAGATCACTCTGCATCAACTATTAGATTGATAATCATATCCCATTAGCCTTGGCTTATCCTAACATAGCTTACATTGGTTGTCTCTCTTTATTTAGCCCACCATATAATTGTTTGTACTTAGAACATATTTGAGACAATTCTTCACCTTAGTCTATTCTTTCTATTGACCATCAAGGGATTATGTATACCCTAACTAAAAATTTTGACAACCATATCTAATTCTCCTTCAATGCCATCACGTGTCTGGTAATCCTTAGATGTTAGTGTGTGATTGATCACTGTCATAATAGTCAAAATAAAAACTAACTTAAACTATATAGATGGGTATGTAGGATCGTTTCCATGAGAATCTAGGATGATTATTTTTTTTTTCAAAAGAAATAAAAGAGAATTTTTGTAGAAGGATTAAATAGAAATAAAATAGTAAGAATTCAATTACAAATATAAATTAATTTATAAAAAAAATAAATCAGAGAAATAATTCAAAATTCTAAATCCACCATGCAAATTAGATTTTTTTTTTTTCTTATGTTGCAATATTAATTCTTTGATTAAGATATTAGTATAGCTTATCTCTAAGGGATACGGACTATATCAATAGATTACAGCTCGTCCTATTAGAGTATAAACTATCTAAATTTAATTACAAATATAAGATTTAATTTAACATACCATGATCTATCTCTCTTAAGCACGTACCGTATCCAGAGATCACGGCACGTCAGTACAGGATATAGGCCATGTAGGCTAGATCAATATCTCAAAAGAAAATAAAAAGATATGAAATAAAAGTATAATTTTATTACATAAAAATTAAATACAAGTAAAAAAAATAAAAATCATTTATAGCTTCATTGTATTCCTGGATTGAAGGGATTTAGCCATGCATCAAGCTCTCTAGCTCTATAATCTCTCAATATTTGATCCCTAAACTCTTTGATTTTTTTCTCTATTTTTTTCCTCCTACATTATTCCCAGATCTCCTATTTATAGATAATTTATATTTTTTTTTGATAAAAAAAGAGTCCTAAAATCCTTAGAAAATGTATTAAACACTTAAAAATTTTTTTGACTGTCAGATGGAGCTTGGACTGCCCAGATCTGCTAAAAAATTATAGTTTTAATCCTTATCAACGTCGGATTCAACCACAACCATCCGATAATGCTTTGATCGATTTCTGACCGTCGGATCTTGCTGTTTATCTCTTATTCTCAGTCGGAGTGTCTCAGCCATCGATTTCATGATGGATTGCATCTGGACTGTCGGATCGTGCAAAAGAGTCTTCTTTCAACAGGCAATGAGTATGGACCGTCAGATCTTCTCCAGAATCGATATCAACCATTGGATCGCGTAAAAGAGGCTTCCACCACCCGTAGATCATACCTGTGGATCGCATATTATTTCTAGTGGACCACACCCCTGAATCTGTGGACCGAATGGTCGGTCCACCGTGCACCGAAGATAATTTTTAATATTTTTTAAAATATTTTGACTCTATTTTGGCTCTGATTTTTGTTTGAAAAAATAAAAAAAATATGTATTAAATTTTAAAAATTTTACATTATTTTGATGTTTAAATTACTTAATTAAATTAACATCTATTTTTCATAAATATACTTTAATTTTATATTTTTTAAATTATTTATTTTTATAAAAAAATTTAATTTATTCATGAAATTAAGTTTTTAAGAAGATGTTAGCACCATAAATTATCAAAAATATCTTCAATAAATATAAAAATATATCACTTATCACACCCTCCAACTTGAACTTTGCTCGTCCTTGAGTAAAGAAAGAATTTAGAATTAAATACTTTTAACTTAAAATTTTGAATTTCATCAAATAATTTTCAAAAGAGCCATTAATATTCAGTAGAGCGTGAATGAGATATGTCATTGGAGTATTAATACTAATCAATGTTGGAGTTAAGCTAAAAATTCCAAACTTTTTTTGAACTTTTCTAAATTATTTCTACCTTCATCTCCAAATCATTAACATCATATGGACATGTATATTATTACTTCCATCCTTCATTTATTAATTTTTTTTTTTCTTTTTTTTTTTAATGTTGTATTGCTATTGAGTGTCTTAACCTCTTAAGCTTTTTGTTTAACCCATGTAGCGAGTTTTCAGCCAATGACTCTCAAACCAGATGACTTTAGAGCACTAGATATAGAATATCTCTCGGACCTACTTGCTCGAATAAATCAGACTACGAGTTAAAACTAGCTTTACAACAAAGCTTCTTTATCCTTCATACCTTTTGATGCAAAACTCAATGCTTGCTTAGGCAAAGAGGCTCGATTATTCAGCATGAAGTATTTGAAAACTCTTTTTTTTCTTTTAAATATGAAGAAATGTGTAGTTACTCTACATAAATTCATAAGAAGTAAATTCTTCTTTAATGCTGGTAGAAAAATTTAAAAATATTCAAAGAAAACTATTTAAGTTCTAAACTTAACTCTTTATTGAGTTTTTTAATACTTGATCCCTTAATATCTCACAAACTCTCTAATTTGTACATTAATTTTTTTTAAAAAATACTTAATTTAACTCGATTCTTAAGTATAATTAAGTACTTAAATGCTAAATACTAACTTACTTGAGGATTTAAATTTTTTTTAATTTTTTTTTTATTCTCCCCCCAATATAATCGACATTATCCTCAATGGAGTAGAAAAATAAAGGGTGCATAAAAAGAGAAAGAAAAGGAGAGAGATCACCTGATCCAGAAGTTTTTTCAAAATTAGTTCTCCCTCCAACTTAGCCAATATTGTGCTCAAATTCCTTCAAAAGATATGAAGCAAGACTTGATTAACTTAAATAAAATACAAAAGAAAGCAAAAGCAAAAGCAAAAGCTGGAACTGGGTTGCCTCCCAAAAATGCTAAGTTTATTATCTTCAGTCAGACCAAATTATTGATAGGTGCTTCCACATAGAGCAGTCTTTTATTCTTAAAAAAAATAAAAATTAATTAAAATAAAATAAAAAAAATTTAGGTTGCCTCTCAAAAAGCGCTAAGTTTATCATCTTCAGTCAGACCATACTAATTCTACCTCACTTATCCTGTATCAAATATTGGATTGATAAATTCAAGTGGGTAAGGCGGGTGAGATGAATCAAGCAGGGCATTAACCTTCTGAACTTGAATTTCTTCAATTGGTTCATTTAAAAAATTTATATTTACAAGTGATTCGACAGGTGGTTGCCATTATGGATGAACTTTTGATCACTAGATGAAGAAATTTTATAAGCTATTTCAAATTTTTGATCTGACCAGAGATTACAGTTAAAATTTTTTTCCTTAGATCAATGGGCTCATAAATCTCATCTTGGATCAAGTTTACATCAACTAATTGGTCCTTTTTATTTTAAGATTAAAAATATTAAGATTAATGAACATGTTTCCAAATGAGAGCTTCATGAGTCCATTGCGACAGTTGATCAGGGTGTTGGTGATTGCTAAAAATGGTCTACCTAAGATGACTAGGATGTGACCTTTTGGATTTGACATTGGTTCAGTTTCTAGGATCACAAAATCTACAGGGTAAATGAAATCACAGACCTTGATTAGTACATCCTCCACAACTTTCTTGGAGATTCTTACTGATTGATCTGCTAATTGCAATGTAATTTTTGTAGGCTTTAATTCTCCTATCCTCAATTTCTCATAGACTAAATAAGGTAAGATATTCACACTAGCTCCTAGGTCTAACAAGACCTTATCAATGATGGTTTTCCTAATGACACATGAGATTGTAGGAGATCCTGAATCTTTGTACTTGACTGGTATGTGGCTTGAAAGATATGAACTCACACTAACTACCAAGAAGGCTTTCTTAAAATATTAGTGGTCTTCTTCTTTGTGCATAGGTCTTTGAGAAATTTGACGTATGTGAAAACTTGTTGGATCATATCTAGTAGAGGGATATTTACTTTCACTTGTTTAAATATCTCTAAGATTTGATTCATATGGGCTGAGTGTCTGTTGGACCTATGTTTATTTGGAAAAGGAGCTACAGGATTGATGGGTGATGTCTCGAATTGCTTAATCCCTGATGTGGATTCTTCAAGTGGCTTGGGTAGTTTATTAATCTTTGTTGACTCCTTAAACTTATCTGGATCCTTAAACTCGATCTGATCGATTACTTGCTTATGAGATGATTTAGACAATGGGTCATCTTGATCTTCAGATGTATCGACATGATTGTTTACTTATTTTTTAGACCTTAAAGTATGAATTATATTTAATTGATTGATCTGGACTCCTTGTTGTGGTCCTTGATTGTTTTGAGTTCTAGGATTAGCCTCGGATTGACTCGGTAGTTTATCTTTTTTTTTTACTTACAGCCATGGCTAATTGACCTAATTGCATCTCTAAATAGATAATAACTTGGATGTTGGAAGTTAAAAGCTGGTCTGTGGTCTACATGAAGTTGTTCAGTGTAGTGTTGGTGTTAGCAGTCAATTTTGCTAGAATTTTTAGACTCTTTTCTAGCGAGTTAAGCCTTTGATCATTGCTAAAATCTGATGGATTATTTGATGATTGAGGGGTCTAGGGTTGGGTTGAGTGAAAGCAGATCTATTTGAGTTTGACTCTTGTGATCAAGAAAAATTATGATGGTTTCTCCATCCTGAATTGTAAGTTAGTGCGTAGGGGTCATTTGTGGGTCTTTGATAGGCTACATTTACCTGTGCTACTTCATTCTCGACTGGACCCATCAAGAAAGGATATCCTTCCATCGTGTGGTCTGTGGCATTACACCCATTGCAAGTGGTTGTTGCAACTTGGTTCACTTGGGTGTGTCTCTTGAGTTCTAGGGTCTCTATCCTACGGATTAAAGATACAAATTTAGCCTCTTCAGCTAGGGAAGGTTGAACTTGATATACACCCCCTCTTGAAGGTGTGAGTCTATCGGATTCCCTAGTTATCTCCCATTGTTGGCTCTTTTCTGCTAGGTTCTCTAAAAATTGCCAGGCTTCTATAGGCTCATTGTTCATAAATTGACCCTGACACATTGATTCTAACATCGTTCTAAAGTTTGGGTCTAGTCCTTCATAAATGATTTGGCACAGCCTCCAGATTTCTATTCCATGGTGTGGGCATTGACTCAAAAAATTTTTAAAATGATCAAAGCACTTCCAAAAAGACTCACTGGGTAATTGATAAAATTGATTAATTTCATTCCTAAATTTGACAGTTTTATGATGTGAAAATTTTTTTTCAAGAACACTTTAACAAAACCCTCCCATGATGCTATGGATTGGTTAGGAAGACTGTATAACTACTTTTTGGTACTATCTTTGAGGGCAAAGTTGATCAATCTAAGTTTTACAGCATCCTCAATGAGCTGTTGAAGCTGCATCATGGTGCATACTTCCTCAAATTTTCTCATAAAAATATATTTATCCTCAATTCCAGTGAATTTGGGAAGTAAGTTTATCATCTGAGGTTTAATTTCAAAATTGGCATCAGTTTGTGACAGTTGGATACATGAGGATTGGGCTGACTCAACTGGATAGCAAAGATCTTTCAGTACCCGAGGTTCATGTTCCGGTTCACCCATGGTGGGCTTAAGGTCTATTGGACTAGATGCAAGATTTGGATCTATTCTCACTAATTGACCAGATATCTTTGTCTAAAAAATTTGAAAATTTTCAGTTATTTTTATAATATTTTTTTTAAAAAGAAGAGGAAAGAGAGATAGATGAGAAGAGAATTCTAAAGATGAGAGCTTAAGGAGTCCTAAATCGAGAGACGATAGAGAAGAGTATTTTAATTAGGATTAATGGTTGTAGGTTAGTAATCAAGTTATGCAGTCAATTCTAGCTAAGGATAATCCTAGATCTAGATAGCTCCTAACTGTCAAGGTTGCTTTTGAGCACTCCAGGTAAAAGACTAGCCACTTAACTGGTCAGATAAGTGTAAGGTTGGTGGGGTCCCTTCGTTGCTTTCTTTAGACACTAACTGAGTTGGTCAGATAAGCGAACAGAACTAATTAAATAACCATCTTCTTTCAGGACGTAGTCCCTGAACCACTTTCTTAGATACTAGTCAAACTGACTAACCCTAACCTGGTCCATCTCTTTGAATCCCTTATCCTATTGAG
This sequence comes from Elaeis guineensis, assembly GCF_000442705.2. Taxonomy (NCBI): domain Eukaryota; kingdom Viridiplantae; phylum Streptophyta; class Magnoliopsida; order Arecales; family Arecaceae; genus Elaeis; species Elaeis guineensis. The sequence continues at coordinate 101,916,860 of NC_026003.2, forward strand.
CTCGAGAGTCCTTAAAGGTCAACATCTAATTGATTTTAAGTTAAGGTTTAGATCAATGCAATATGCAGGATGGTAGTTTGTGGGCCAAGAAAGGGTGGTGAAATCTCCATCTTATCTTGTTTAGGGTTTGTGCCCTTAAGATGTTTTATGGAATTATGCAATACAAGAAAAAAAGATGGCCAGATTTGGTAGTTAGTTAAGAGTAAATTGATTTATTTTACTTTTTAGATTTTATGATTAAATATCTAATTTTCTAAATAGATTATGATGCATCAATGTAAAGATTTTTTTTAGAAGAAAATAAATTTGACAAAGTAACTAAGCAAGTTAGAAAATAAATAAAAAGAAACTAAGAATAAGATAATTTTTTTAAAAAAAAAATAATCATACCTAGATCTCCAGCAATGGTGCCAAAATTTGATCGCTATTGTAGGCGATCAAGAATAAAAGCTAACTCAAACTATATAGATAGGGTGAGTAGGGATCGTTTTCATGGAATCTAGGACGATTATCTTTTTCTTTTTTTTAAAGAAGAAATAAAAGAGACTTGTTTGTAGAAGGATTAAATAGAAATAAAATAGTAAGAATTTAATTACAAATATAAATTAATTTATGAAAATAATAAGTCAGAAAAATAATCCAAAAATTTCGAATCCACCATGCAAATTAGATTTATTTATTTTTCTTATGTTATAATATTAATTCTTATGATTAAGGTATTAGTATAGTTTATCTGTAAGGGATACAGACTATATCAGTAGATTACAGCTCATCCTGTTAGAGTATAAACTATCTAAATTCAATTACAAGATATAAGATTTAATCTAATATACTACGATCTATCTCTCTTAAGCACGTGCCGTATCCAGAGATCACGGCACATCAGTACAGGGTATAGGCCGTATAGGCTAGATCAATACATCAAAAGAAAATAAAAAATATGAAATAAAAGTATAATTTTATTGTATAAAAATTAAATATAAATAAAAAAATAAAAATTCATTTACAGGCTTCATCATATTTCTGGATTGAAGGGATTTAGCCATGCATCAAGCTCTCTAGTTCCATAATCTCTCAATATTTGATCCCTAAAGCTCCTTAATTTTTTTTCTATTTTTTTCTTATTTTTTCTCTGATTTTTTTTCTCTCTACATTATTTCTGGGTCTCCTATTTATAGATAAATTTTTCATATTTTTTTTGATAGGAAAAGGAGTCCTAAAATCCTTAAAAAATGTATTAAACACTTAAAATTTTTTCTGACCGTCAGATGGAGCTTGGACTGCCCAGATCTATCCAAAAATCATAGTTTTAATCATTATCAACGTCGGATTCAACCACAGCCATCCGATCGCACCTTTGATCAATTTCTGACCATCGAATCTTGCTGTTTATCTCTTATTCTCAGTCGGGAGTGTCCTCAACCATCTGATTTCATGATGGATTGCATCTGGGCCGTCGGATCATGCAAAAGAGTCATTTCAACCGGCAATAAGTATGGACCGTCGGATCTTCTCCAAAATCGATATCAACCATTGGATCGGGCAAAAAAGGCTTCCACCACCCGTAGATTGTGCCTGTGGACCGCGTATTGTTTCTGGTGGACCACGCCCCTGAATCTGTGGATCGAACAGTCGGTCCACCATGCATCGAAGGTAATTTTTAATATGCTTTAAAATATTTTGGCCTTACTTTTACTCTGATTTTTGTCTGAAAAAAAAAAATATGTATTAATTTTTTTAAAAATTTTATATTATTTTGATATTTAAATTATTCAATTAAATCAATATCTATTTTTCATAAATATGCTCTAATTTTATATTTTTTTAAATTATTTATTTTTATAAAAAAATCTAATTTATTCATAAAATTAGATTTTAAATTATCAAAATACCTCTAATAAATATAAAAATATATCACTTATCAGTGGTGTAGCAAATAGATCCAAAACACTCTCAACAAAAGTCAATAATAAGTTATCAGCTATCCTTCTAAAAATACTTTGCTTACTTTATTTTATATAACAATAGTTGCATGAGTTACCACTTGTCAAAGTCCATTATCTAAAAATAGATTGATAAAGTTTTTTTAAATTATATTCTTTTTTAATTAATCTTCTGATTTGATATTTATATTGCTTCATAAATAATATATAAATTAAAATCTAAATTTATTTGTTCATTTAATTGTTATATTCTTTCTAATCGAATAAATTCTAATTTGATAGAGAGGCTATATGTTCAGTTTGACTATCATAAGCTACATCTATTTTCTTAAAATTTAATTTAGTTTGGAAAAAAAAGTAATTATTCAATTATTTAAGGCACATATATTTTTCTCACATATGTATACCATTTATTAATAGTAATAAGATAATCAAGGAGAATATATATGTGTGTGTATGTGTGTGTGTGGTTTACATTTTACATCGATTTAAGTTTTTTGTTACTTTAAACTATTTTATTTAGTGCATATACAAAAGCATATACATTATAACTAGTTCTATATAATTTTCTAAATCCTCTTTGGTTTTGTTTTGCTAAGTCTTTTATTATTTTCTTTACAAGTATGAAAGTTTAAAGAAATGTTGCAATATGGTGAAAATTATTGAAATATATTGCATTTGATATAGTTGGATATGATCTTGGGCTATAAAACATTTCTTGCTTTCTTACATGGTGAAATCCACTTAATAAATAAGATGAAAGAGGGTCAACAATATCAAGTTTAAATAAATTACGATTTTGTCAACTAAAAATGAAATGTCTTAGTGAACTTTGGAGATATTAATTAACTAAAATAACTCTTCTACTTTGATAGAAGGATCATATTAACACATTTAGAACAGAATGAATTTATAACATGAATTAAAGTATATTTTCTTTTCATAGTTTTCACTTCTCAATACTATATTTAGTTTTTCCAAGAAAATGATTGAAGATCCATTAAAAGAGATGCCACAAGCTAAAAAGAGTTGCAACATGATGTTTTCTTGCTTAGTTCATAAATTAGCTGATGTTATTAACTAAGTAGACAATATCGGGATGTGTAACTAAGGATACTATGATATTTATTACATTACCATATGATATTTCAAAAATAGCAAGAAAAGAAAGCTAAAAGTCATACCGAATGTATCACAAAAGGGGAGCTTTAATGATGGAGGTTTATGTATGTAGCCTCAATATATGTAGAGTTCTCTGTTCACCATATAAATCTCAAAATTAATAATATCGATAATAATAATAGGAGTTTCAAATTAGCAATCATTAAAGTTTATTTCCTATTATATGGTAGAAATTTGTCTATTAAAGTATTCCACTTATTATAATTTATTATATTATTATATTGTATTTTAAGAATAGTGGAAATAAAAATTATACCCCATGCACCATGTAGGTTATATGCAAGTACTATATAAATTTTAGGCTGAGTTGAATGGGTTGCAAATCACTTACTCAAGCTAGGTTTGATTTCTTCTTGGGCCAAAAGATTGTGATCTAAGCTCAGCTCATCATATAAAGATATTTTACCCCATCTAACGATGTGAGCTAAGTTGAGTGGGCCATAGGCTAGCTTGGTTGCATCTCTAGTCATCCTCCATAATTCATATGGTCTTAAGAGTGGGCTGTGGACTAGCTTAGACCGATCAACATGGGCTAAAGATTATAGTACGATTGGAGGGATTTTCGAAAATAGGTAGTCTCTTATCAACATCTTGCACTAAGATACTATTTGGTAGGGGATAATATTTCACATCATCCTAGAAAATATGAGTTAGGTGATGTAATCATCTTATTTGGTATTACAAAATTTTATCTAGTGATGAAGAATTTAGTGATAAATTCGATAATAGCATTACTGTATTATACAGTGATGCTATTACTACACATATCCCAGATGATAGCACATCATCAGATATTGGTGATGTGCTAAAGTTATTTTGGGATAAAAATATTTTTAGTCAGTAAATTAGAGAGAAAAGAAAAATGTTGATCATCTCTTTATTTTTTTTGATGTTTCATCTCCACTAACACCCTCTATAAAAAAAGTCAGGATGATTTTCTTTTCTCTGATTTTTCATTTTCAATAACATCCCTTTTTATTTATCTACTAAATATCTATTTTATTTTTATTGATAAGTTTAGTTAAATAGCATGGATATTATTTATTTATTTATTACATATCTATTTTATTTTTGTAGATAGGTATGGTTAATTGGTATGGATGGATCATGCTAAACTCTTCATGTTTTTTTTTATTTTATTTTGATGGGCTAAATCATTACTAACGAGTAGTTCTGATATTGATGGTTAAAATTGACTAAATCTAGCCAAGCTCGATTATATATAATATTATTGTAATATTATTTCAATAGCCTAATCAAAATATATATCAATAATAATAATAATAATAAATATTATTATTATTACTATTACTATTAAATATTTTTAAGAGAAGTTATGAATGAAGAAATTTTAATTAAGCTGTATAATAATTATTACATACTAATGTGTAGGGCTATTTATGAATTTTATATATTATCCCTATCACTACTTGGTGATATACCAAATACAGTGAAGTTCTATTCTTTGTGATATTCTAGTGATATACCAAATACAATGATCACGTATCACCATAGTATTTACATATTACCCTGGTGCTTAATGATCAATGATCCAAAAGCACTTAAGGAATATCGAGTCTTTTTTATTCAATCGTGTTTGAATTCTTGTACATTCATATTCTTCAATTCTTCAAGAAGCTAATTATATAACAAATTAGTTGGCCAATTTTGCAAGGAACAAGCTAAAAGGATTTGGATGGAAAGATTTGCACCTATTTTGGCTTTCTTCATTAATGTGGATATTGTCGTGCATAACAGATGCCGATGTCTAGAATATGAACAATATAAGAATGCAAGGCTACTGATTAAAGCATAACACTTTCAAAGTAATAATATTTTTTTTCAATCCATGAAAGATCCATTAATAAAGATCCAATCAAATTATTCTCATAAACAAATATCTTATAGCAATCTAAGTCAATCCAAATAAAAAACTTTAAATCTAAGCTAAACTAATAAGAAGATGAATTAATATAGATGATCAAGATAGCTAGATCTACTAATTGCTGCTTTAAGTTATTTAGCATGCTCCCCTAAGTCCGAGTAATTCATGATTTAGGATCTAAAACATAGAAAAAAAAAGAGAATAATAATCTACACCAGCTTCGTAAGTAATATAATACATTGAAGTGGGTTTAAGCATGCTAGTAGATAGTAAATTAAAATAATTTATGATATATCATAGATCAAGCATATCAAAATTTAAAGAATAATGTTATTTTATCTAATTCCAGTATCAGGCTATAACCGTGTAATTCAGTGGCATAAATTAGATATACGATGTACAAAGTACCAAATAATAGATAACACTATTCTAATCATCAGTAGCTCGATATCAAAATTAATTTTTATATTATAAGTTGACAAATCCAATATATAATCTTCATTGGTGGGGCCAAATCATAGCCATGCTGAGAATATATATAAAAATAATTTCATAAACTATCTAGTCAAATTTTCAAAGCAAATCATATGTTCAAAAATAACTTATTTATAAGAATAAAATAATATATGCTTGACCAATTTTATCAAATAGAAATTGAGATCATAAATATATAGACTTAATAAACTAATTGTAATTTTCAAAAGGTCATTGAAACATACACTTTGAAATGTTAAATTACTTACCTTTCCATACTTCAAAATCTCACTTCAGTTGGATGGATTGGCTTCACCTATTTAATGTCATTAATGTCAATTAATTTTATTACCAACATCTTAGAAACCTCAACAAAATAAGAAACTATGAAAAATCCAAATGGATAAGATTAAGCTGTTATGGGGTCACGGCTCTATACGACAAGGAAGAAAAAGGATAGAGCCAGCTAGGCGGTAGGGCTTAACAACTCGATTGGTCTGGTTAAGTTAATTCCATCCAATTAAAGTATGGGTGGCTCAAAGCAATTGAAGATGTTCTAATCTAGTAAGATTTGATAAGAACTAGGGTAGAGACTGGTGCGCTGTCTGGCGACCAGGGGCTAGGATGGTTCTACTAAGAACAACTGGTTATAAGAGAGGGAACCCCCTCAGGGTCGACCCCTAATTAGAGAGAGGAAAACTTGAAAACAGAGATAAAAGAAACGAGAGGAGAGAGAATGAAGCTTCTATCTCTCTAATAGAGAAAGAAGATGGTCACTGGCTGCAGGTGATGATGGTTGGCCAAAGGATTGATGGCCGAGCCACCATGAATGAAACTGATAGCCCGTGGCATTAGATAAAAAAACACTAGTTGTGGCGATATGGTTATTTTGGACTCCAATTGCTCATCGGCGGCTGGTTTCCGATGGTAGCATGACTAGCACGAGGAGACCGATCATAGGCTTTAGCAACAATCGAAGGTAGCTAGAAAAAGAAAGAAAAAGGGCCAGAAATTCAAATCAAAACAGCAAAATACATTATCTTTTATTTTCTTTTCTTTCGTTTTTCTTCCTTTCTATTTCTTTTCTCCTTTTTTTCTTCTTTTCCTTTTCTCTTCTTCTTTACTTTAGAAAAACAGAGGAAGGCTCTTGGTGTCTGAACCAGGTGGAGGAGGGCCAGAAGTGGAATTGGCAACAGCGGCGTCGCTCGAGGTCCGGCCTCCAACGAAGATCCTGGCGGCAACAACGGCCAGCAGTGGGATAACATAGGCGGAACAGAGTAATTCTTGTCCCGGTGAAATTCGGGTCCAGCCCGCTCGCCGACGGCTCGGGCCCCAGTGCAGGCCAAGGGCCGGTGCAAGGAAGAGGCAGAAAGCCTCTTCAACGAACACCGGCGGCGGAAACGGTAGGAAAAAATAGAAATAAGGCCGGTAATTAGATCTGCAACAGGGGATTCAACAGGGTTATTTTTCCTTACCTGATTCCGGCGATTCAGGTGAGATACCGGTTGGTGATGACTGCATGAGGTAGAGACAGAGGAAAGAGTGTGTCAGGGAGGTTGGGAGGCGATAATGCCTCGTCTCCTGCAAGGCTTTGGCGACGGCATGGTGAGCCCAATAATAAGGCACCGGACATGAAAGAGAGAAGAGACGACGAAGAGAGAGAAAGGACATGGGGTTACTTCTCGGTGGGTATGATCTATAGCCGGCGACTGGTCGAAGTTTGAGGAGGAGGCGGAATCCACCTCTTCTGCAACTTTGGTTCGAACAGGGGCTCTGACCGGATTCAATCATGGAAACAGGTTTTGGGCCTTTCTCTTCACACCATGCGGGCCAATGGGCCTAGCCAGCTAATGGTGAGGCTAGGTCTCACACACATAGTTATTAAACCCAACCCGGCCCAACTGGTCATCAGAAACCTGATAATGCCACCATAGAACGGGTCAGTTATCTAATTGAACTGTTTATTTTTAAAATCCAGTCAAATCCATGTGAACCGGCCAGTTGGACCGCAAACCGCTTGACACAGCTAAACTCGATTGAGCTAACAAACATTTAAAGTTTAAACTTTAAAGTCTTGAATCAAAAAGTCAAGTCGGGCAATTTGACCCTTAGGAATTTACTGTTCATCCATCGTCCTTCGACTTTCCGAATTCAAGACACCATCTTCCCTTCTTGATGACCAAGTCGGCAGCAATGGCAGCGAAGGAGGTGGACCAACAACCGATGATGGTGGGGACTGAGGATGAGCCGACGAGGATGATGGAGCCTCCTTCTCCAGTGAGTTAACTCTAACCTTTTTTCCTTGTTGTGTTACAGTGAAGTAGTGAAGCATCATTTTCCAAGTTCAACTGCTACCTATGACCCATGACCATGAGTCTGATTTTATGGGATCATGGGAAAATTTTTTTTTTGATAGGAGTGGGAGAAGATGTCGATGGCTTGATGCTGTTGTTTTACCTTCTACTTGTAAATTGTAGCTCAATTTAATTCTCTTTGTAGATTATCAAAATGGCCTCTATTAAGGGGAGTATACCATCCATGGGTGATTCAAGTAATACTTCATCCTCTCAAATACATGGGGTTAGAGGTAAAAGTGATCATGCATGAAATCATTGTAGAGAACCTCCTGAACTTAGTGGTAATACCAAAAGGATGAAGTTGTCATGCTTGTATTGTGGAAAGATATTTGCTGGTGGTGGGATTAATCGCTTCAAATAACATCTTGCAGGAGCAAAAGGAGAAGTAGAACCATGCCGCAAGATGCTGGTGATATTCGCCATCAAATAATAAAAATATTCAAGCTATTTGTGAGAAAAGAAAAGAGCAAAAGAAATAAGTGAAGATTACAATCTCTTTAGTGTAAGGCATAAGGAACATAAAGAATAAGTATATTATAGGTAATTAGGTGAAATGATGATATTTAAAAAATTTCTCCTCATCAAACAAGTCTACAGGTAATGCAAAAAGTAAAAACATAGAAGATAGAAAAGAAAAACAATAGAAATAATTAAAAATTATTTCATGTTAAGAACAACTTCTGGTGCTCAACCAACTATAAAAAACTTGTTGCAAAATAAAGAACAGTTGAAAGGTGTGATCTTGCGGTGGCAAAATAGATAATAAATGCATGTGTGCCATTTAATACTATCAACTTTAAGTATTATCAGTGCATGATAGATGCATAGCTAGTATGGGGCTTAGTTATAAAACTCAAAATTTATTCTGTTTGTGGTTATTTATTAACCAAAAATGTTGATGAGGCGAAAAAGTATGTTGAAAGCTTTGTGCCATATGGAAGAAAGCAGGATGCACAATCATGGCTGATAGATGGACAGATCAATATAGAGAATTTTGATTAATTTTTTAGTTTATTATCTTAGAGAGACTGTATTTTTGAAAAGCATGGATGCTTCAGATACCTCAAGGATAGCTGATATGTTATACAAGTTGTTCAAAAAAATTATCATGTCCTTTGGTTCTAAAAATGTGGTTCATGTAATGACTGATAATACTGCAAACTATGTTGCTGCTGGTAAGAAGTTGGAGCAAGATTTTTCTATGCTTTTCTGATCACCTTATACTGCTTATTGTCTTAATCTCATCATAAGATATTGGCAAATTAGTTTCAGTTAAGACCATGTAGCCCATGCTGCAGGTATCACAAAATATATTTATAACATTATTATCCTTTGTATTTGATGAGAAAATTTACTGATAGAAAAAGATAATTCTTCTGGCATCTATATATTTTGCTATCAATTTTATTGCTTTACAAAGCATATTGGGCTACAAAGATGCATTAAGAGCAATAGTGACTTTTAGAGAGTGACAACTTCAACTTATGCTAAGATAGTAAAGGAAAAAGACTCGCCAATGATGTATTTAATTTTTTTTTTTTGGAATGCATTGCAATCATTGTTAAACTAACAGAACTTTAATTTAAATTTTGAAGATTTTGACAATGATGATAGATCTTTAATGGGCTACTTGTATCATACTATGCATCAAGCTGGAGATGAATGATCAAGAGATTTAGAAGGAGAAAGGTTATAATTGAACCTTATTTGAGGATAATTGATTCTGGTGGATTTGGATTACACCAAAATCTTCATGCAGTTGGATTTTGGTGGAATCTCTATTTTTAATATGATTTAGAACTTATGGATAAACATCCTCGTAGTATTTTTGACTTTTAGATGTCATAAAGAGGTATTCATTCAGTAATCTAACCTTATAGGGGAACTTAATTAATGAGATGAGTTTATTTAGAAATGTAGAGAATGACTTTGGATGCTCATCGGCTATAAATGATCGAAGTCGCTTGGCTCCAGATAAGCTTTTTTTTAGTTGTATCCTTATTTTTCATTGATATAAAATTTTTTAATTGCATTCTATTTTAACAAATATGATATTTTGTATCTAGATGAATAGTGGGTCACCTATGGAAGTTGTGCACCTAATTTGCAAAAGTTAGCTATTTGAGTTTTAAGCCAAACTAATAGTGCATCCTGGTGGAGAGAAATTGGAGCATCTTTTGAACATATTCATTCTAAAAAGAGAAATAGGTTAGAGCATCAAAGCTTAATGATCTAGTATTTGTGTACTATAATTTGAGATACAAGAAAAATAATTTTATTATGAATGATATCCAATTGCTTTTATTTATTTTTTATTATTTAATTTTCAAATGAATAAATATTAAATACATATTTTATTTCAAAGATCACAACTATGATCCTATTGACTTTGAATTGTCTGATGATAATGATGCATGGGTATTAGTCGATGAGCCATCGGAGAAATTGAAAATTTTTGTCGTGAATTGGCATCATATTCTATTCAAAAAAATATAATAATATGAACAATTATTTTACTGTATAGTTTACGAATAAAATATCATTATAATTTCATGAGATATGATTTTTTTTAATTTTTTATTAAATTTTGACTTTATAGATATATTGAACTTGAAAGATTTGGATGGTGATGATGGTGAAAATGATAGAAATAATTCAATGGGAGAAAAGATGGAGGAGATGAGAACGTTGCAAGTCAAGAAGATGTTTTTGTAAATATTGACATAAATTTAAGTCCATTAGCTTAAATTTTTATGTTGTGTACTTATTTATCACTTTTATTTTTTTTTCAAAAGATATTGAAAAAAATATCATATATTATTATGTACTTGTTTGTTAAAACTTTTCATCTTGCTAGTAGATATGGACGGTTATGTTTTAAACTACTAGTTATTATGAATTTATAATTTTGTGCCATTGAATATTTATATTCATGAATATTTTAATTTAGTTATATATATTTAAGAGATTCCAGTTATGTTTCATTTGTATTTTGATATTTACATTGAAATATATATTATCAGACTATTATTAAATTTTTGAATATAAATAAATTATTAAATTTTATGTTTTATACTTTGTGCCTGGATTAAATTTAGTAACTTGGCTCACGGATGTGGATAGTACTTCTTTCATCCTCCTATAGTGAGTTCTCTTCACAGCTCTGATACTAGAAAAGAAAAAATTGCTCACGGGTTAAATTTAGTAACTTTGCTCACGGATGTAATAGTACTTTTTTCATCTTCCTATAGTGAGTTCTCTTCACAGCTCTGATATAGAAAAAAAAAAATTACTCATGGGTTAAATTTAGTAACTTTGCTCACGGGTTAAATTTATGATGCCAGGTAGAATCTTTTATTCGCATGGAGAATTTTTTGTGGCTCAATTTATTCTTTATTTTTTTGTGAAATGTATCACTAAAGTTAAAAGGCAACCGCATGTTCCAATAGGATTGGTACAGAAATGGAAATTCTTTTTGGGTCATATACCAGCATCTGGTACATTCATCAGCAACAAGGGAGAAATTACTGCCCATGTGTGACCGTACATACTGCTAATAATCGTTCAATGAATCATAGATGCCGGCGACTGGCTGCTTCAATGCCCGGTTAAATTTAGTAACTTTGCTCACGGATGTGGATAGTACTTCTTTCATCTTCCTATAATGGTTCTCTTCACAGCTCTGATACTAAAAAAAGAAAAATTAAAGTACGGTCTGGAAGGGACAGGCTATTATTCACTCTATAACGTTACTTCCTGTCATTCTTCTTGCTCCAACCGAAGGAAACATATGATTTTGTTAGATCCACAGGTTCACTTCCAGTTTTGTTCTCGCTCCTTTTTTTTCTCATTGTAATCTCTACCAAAGAAACATGTGATTTGCTAGATCCACTAGCCGACAACTTCCCCTTTTGTAGGTGTTTCAATTAAATTCTAATCATAATCTTTCCAACCGAGCCAACCGAGCCCACCCCCTTTTCCTTCCTGGATGCAAGCAGTCCATGGTCGTGCCATGAGACAGCTTGCGCCGACATACTCTACGGGCCATCTGTGGGCCCGCATTCGACAGCCTTTAGCCAACTCTCTCTCCTCCAAACCAAATCTCTCCAGAAAACTCAGCCTCCCCACCCACTCCCTCCTACCTCTTGCCTTTTTTATTTTCGTTAGATTACTAATTTGCGTTCAGAAGCCCATCAGAAGCATTCCAAGCCCCTCTCCACCATGGCCATGCCAACTCTCCTTTTCGTCGCCTTCTTCACCGCCCTTCTCATTCAAGGTTTGTTTCATCGATCTCTAAGCTTTTCTTCCTTTTCTTTTTTTTTTTCCTTGATATCTTATTCTTTGTAAGTAACGTCTGCATGCGTTAAAAACTATATGTATATTTCAGGTGGCGCTCAGCCACATTCACCTTCAGGAACAACTGCCGCCAAACGGTGTGGCCCGCCACGCTGTCCAACCCCACCGCCCTCCCGCTCTCGAATACCGGCTTCCAGCTCGCCCCCTCAGCTTCCCTCTCGGTCACCGTCCCGGTCAAGTGGGCCGGCCGCGTGTGGGTCCGGACGCTTTGCTCCACTGATGCCTCGGGAAAATTCTCATGTGCCACCGGCGACTGCGCCACCGGCCAGGTTTCCTGCCTCGGCTCCGGGGGCATCCCACCCGTCACCCTCATCGAGTTCACCCTGCAGGGCTACCAAGGCAAGGATTTCTACGACATCAGCTGCGTAGATGGTTTCAATATTCCGCTCTCGGTGGCCCCGCAGGGCGGAGCGATGGGATATTGCAATGCTTCGCCTGCTCGGCTGATATCAATGCGCTGTGCCCGCCGGAGTTGCAGGAGAAGGCAGAGGATGGCAGTGTGGTGGGATGCAAGAGCGCTTGTTTGGCTTTTAATACGGATCAGTACTGCTGCAGGGGAGCCTATGGGGGTCCAGGCACATGCAAATCCACGCACTACTCCCAGATATTCAAGGAAGCCTGTCCTCACGCTTATAGTTATGCCTACGATGACGCTAGTAGCACCTTCACTTGTGCGAGGCTGAGTATCTCATTACGTTCTGTCCTTGAGATTGCTGACCTAATTACTATATTGAGGAATAATACCACAGAAATTGTCGTGAAGCATGGAGAGTACAAGAGTCAATGATTAAATTATCTAGCTAAATCCTCACAAAGAAACTTTCTGTCTATCTCATTTTAGGAATGGTCACATATGATTTTTCCACTTGTTAGAACCCATCGAAGAAATTGAAAAACTCTTTCAATTTTGTTCCTCTTTAATCTATCTTTTGATTTATTTATTTATTTATATTACTAAAAGTAATATATATATATATATATATTAAAATTAAGATTTATTTATTTATTTAAATATATAATCTTCCTAATAAATATATTCTAATTAAGTTGATAGAGATCCTAGGTTTGGTTTGACTATTATAAGATGTATGTATTTTCTTGGTAAAATAAATTATTCAATTTTATGATTGTATTTCATGTCTAGAGGAAGTCATCCGGTTGGGATGGGATACAATTGACTAAATATAATCTTTATTAGATCAAAATATTTCTTCTCAAATGACATATATTTTGCACCATTTATTTCCATTCATGTCAGAAGGGATGGTTTTGTCCATGCAGCATATTCAATTATCTTTTTTCTCTAATGATTTTGGAGATCTTATCTTACTATTATATAAAAATCTGAATATTTCTTCTACATAAAATAATCAAATAATTCAAAATATCACTATATTAAATTTATTTTTAAAATAAAATTATAAAGTTTTATTCTTATATCTAGAATGTACATTCCTAGAAGCGCCAACAATTGCTGGCCCAACTTCTGATAGTAAATTTATTTTTCAATTCTAAAGACTCATTGTATTATGCATAAGATACATTAATGAGTTGAGCTAGCTAGAAATTAACATAATGCCATTATAATATTGTTGTACCATGGGTGATTGGCCTAATTGAGTGGGATGGAAAACACTCTCAACAAGAGCTAGGCAATAATAAGTTATCGGCTATCCTAAAGATTTTGTTTTTCTTATTTCAGTAGTAGTTACATGAGCTGCCAAAGCCTAATATTTGAAAGAGATTAATACAACCTCTTTCAATTCTATCCTTTCTTAATTAATCTTCAGATTTTTCTATATTGCTACATATTATGAATTGAAATCCAAATTTAATTATTCATTTAATTTTATAGTCATTCAATCAAACCAATTCTTATTTGATATAGAACCTACACATTTGATTTGACTACTATCAGCTATATCTATTTTCAAGGAATTTAATTTAGTTTGGCAAAAAAAGAATTATTTAATTATGTGAGTCGCACACGCACACACACATATATATTCTCACATTCATATAATATCCCTTAATAGTAAAAATATAATAAAGTAATATGGATATGTATATGTATGTATCAATGCATGTATGTACAATTTACATCAATTATTATTTTTTAATTACTTTAAATGTGACTAGTTCGATATAATTTGCTAAATCGATTTTAGATGTTTTGATAATTATTTTGATAGATGGATGGTTAAAGTGGAATAAGTGAAGTAATGCAATTTTTTTCCATATAATTTGTTAGATTTTTTTTCTTAATTTTGGTAGTTGGATGAGTTAAAGTGGAGTAAGTTAAGTAATGCAATTTTTTTTCCATTTCTTCTACCTTTAACCTAATCAAATGTAGCCTTAGATTTATATTTTTATATTTTTTCTATTGATATATACATATATATTTTTATGTATTTATCATAATACTCTCATAGTTATAGTACTATAAGAATTAAAACTGATAATAAAAATATTATTTAACAATGGATTACAAATTGTCGACCAACTCTTTGCAACTAGCTAGATTTGTGCAAGTTTGCAAACTTGAGCACCCTTAATTTGCTAGTCACCAGACCAAGGACCTTTTCTAGATTTCTAATCTTAACCAATCCAATCCAATTAGAAAGGGACAATAAGATAATCTACAACTGCTACAAAATATTATAGTTAATTATCTTAGATCCAGCAAAATCTACACATAAGATATTATCATTCCCCCTCTACCCTATATATATATATATATATATATATATAATATATATATATATAATATATATATATATATAATATATATATATATATATATATATATATATAGCAAAGCTAGTATGTAGGTGTGCATAGAATAATCCAAATAAGTCCGGTCCTGACTCGATGACCAAGGTCTGGCTTAAATTATCCAAGACTGTTACATATAATCTACCCTCTCTAAATTATTTAGTGCCAAAAAATCATGTGATCTAGAGATCCTTAGTATGTGCATCCTAAGTCAAATAATATGTATCATTTAAAATAATTAAATTGCTCATTTTGATCATTAGATGCATAAACTAGGGATCTCTAAATTATATGATTATTTTTTTGATGGTAAGTATTTAAAAATAATAAATCATATCCAAATGGCTTAGATTATCGGTGCCTTTCTTGTTGTCCAATAATCATGATTGACCTTATTTAGGCTATCGTTTGGATGCCTATATATTAACTCTTTTAGAGTATGTTTGGTTGAGAAGAGTTGGACTTTGAAATGGGATAGGAATGAGTGACTCCTATACTAGTCATTTGGTTGGAGGAGTCTTATTTCTATTCTAATTCTAGAGGATGAGAATGTCCTAATCCCGAAAACTTAATTCCTAATATCTTCTAATATTCAAATTCTATTCTGATTTCAATCATGAACAAAATACATCGGGAGATTTTGTTATTTCGATTTTCGTTTCAGTCTATTCCAATTCTAATTCTGATTCTTAAATCCAATCGTGAATGAAATACATCCTTAATATAGTTGTATATTTATATACATGTATAGTATGCATGTGTTCGTGCGTGCGTGTATCTACCTGTCTTTTTGTCTATGCTAGATAACAAAATGATCTCAAAAACTTAAGCTTATAGTATATCAGGCTGGAAATATTGCCTCACGAGTTATCCACATCACATATGGAGACTTAAATGGGAACAAAATGACAGCTAAGAAATTAGAGAAGTAATTAGCTTGGAGGATATCTGAATTTTTGACCTTTCTAGCTAGCATACTTGTTGTTGGTATCCTATTAACTAGCCACTGGACTCTAATATATAGTTTAAGCAAATAAGGAATAGATTATTGATGGTATTA
>NC_026003.2:101932991-101951327 GCF_000442705.2 Elaeis guineensis
GCTATGGCATCTATCATGCACTGATATACTTAAAGTTGATAGTATTAAATGGCACACATGCATTTATTATCTATTTTGCCACTGCAAGATCACACCTTTCAACTGCTTCTTTATTTTGCAACAAGTTTTTTATAGTTGGTTGAGCACCAGAAGTTGTTCTTAACATGAAATAATTTTAATTATTTCTGATTGTTTTTCTTTTCTCTTCTATGTTTTTACTTTTTGCATTACCTGTAGACTTGTTTGATGAGGAGAAATTTTTTAAATATCATCATTTCACCTAATTACCTATAATATACTTATTCTTTATGTTCCTTATGCCTTACACTAAAGAGATTGTAATCTTCACTTATTTCTTTTGCTCTTTTCTTTTCTCACAAATAGCTTGAATATTTTATATTATTTGATGGCGAATATCCGCCAGCATCTTGCGGCATGGTTCTACTTCTCTTTTGCTCCTGCAAGATGTTATTTGAAGCGATTAATCCCACCACCAGCAAATATCTTTCCACAATACAAGCATGACAACTTCATCCTTTTGGTATTACCACTAAGTTCAGGAGTTCTCTACAATGATTTCATGCATGATCACTTTTACCTCTAACCCCATGTATTTGAGAGGATGAAGTATTACTTGAATCACCCATGGATGGTATACTCCCTTAATAGAGGCCATTTTGATAATCTACAAAGAGAATTAAATTGAGCTACAATTTACAAGTAGAAGGTAAAACAACAGCATCAAGCCATCGACATCTTCTCCCACTCCTATCAAAAAAAAAATTTTTCCCATGATCCCATAAAATCAGACTCATGGTCATGGGTCATAGGTAGCAGTTGAACTTGGAAAATGATGCTTCACTACTTCACTGTAACACAACAAGGAAAAAAGGTTAGAGATTAACTCACTGGAGAAGGAGGCTCCAATCATCCTCGTCGGCTCATCCTCAGTCCCCACCACCATCGGTTGTTTGGTCCACCTCCTTCGCTGCCATTGCTGCCGACTTGGTCATCAAGGAAGGAGAAGATGGTGTCTTGAATTCGAAAAGTCGAAAGGACGATGGAATGAACAGTAAATTCCTAAGGGTCAAATTGCCCGACTTGACTTTCCTGATTCAAGACTTTAAAGTTTAAACTTTAAATGTTTGTTAGCTCAATCGAGTTAAGCTGTGTCAAGCGGTTCGCGGTCTAACTGGCCGGTTCACATGGATTTGACTGGATTTTAAAAATAAACAGTTCAATTAGATAACTGGACCCGTTTCTATGGTTGCATTATCAGGTTTCTGAAATGACCAGTTGGGCCGGGTTGGGTTTTAATAACTATGTTTGTGAGACCTAGCCTCACCATTAGCTGGCTAGGCCCATTGTCCCGGCATGTGTAAAAGAAAGGCCCAAAACCTGTTTCCATGATTGAATCGGTCAGAGCCCCGTTCGAACCAAAGTTGCAAAAGTAGGCGGATTCCGCCGCCACCTCAAACTTCGACCAGTCGCCGGCTATATATCATACCCACCGAGAAGTAACCCCATGTCGTTTCTCTCTCTTCATCGTCTCTTCTCTCTTTCATGTCCGTGCCTTATTATTGGGCTCACCATGCCGTCGCCAAAGCCTTGCAGGAGACGAGGCATTATCGCCTCCCAACCTCCCTGACACACTCTTTCCTCTGTCTCTACCTCATGCAGTCATCACCAACCGGTATCTCACCTGAATCGCCGGAATCAGGTAAGGAAAAATAACCCTGTTGAATCCCCTGTTGCAGATCTAATTACCGGCCTTATTTCTATTTTTTCCTACCGTTTCCGCCGCCGGTGTTCGTTGAAGAGGCTTTCTGCCTCTTCCTTGCACCGGCCCTTGGCCTGCACTGGGGCCCGAGCCGTCGGCGAGCGGGCTGGACCCGAATTTCACCGGGACAAGAATTCCTCTGTTCCGCCTATGTTATCCCACTGCTGGCCGTTGTTGCCGCCAGGATCTTCGTTGGAGGCCGGACCTCGAGCGACGCCGCTGTTGCCAATTCCACTTCTGGCCCTCCTCCACCTGGTTCAAGACACCAAGAGCCTTCCTCTGTTTTTCTAAAGTAAAGAAGAAGAGAAAAGGAAAAGAAGAAAAAAAGGAGAAAAGAAATAGAAAGGAAGAAAAACGAAAGAAAAGAAATAAAAGATAATGTATTTTGCTGTTTTGATGTGAATTTCTGGCCCTTTTTCTTTCTTTTTCTAGCTACCCTCGATTGTTGCTAAAGCCTATGATCGGTCTCCTCGTGCTAGTCATGCTACCATCGGAAACCAGCCGCCGATGAGCAATTGGAGTCCAAAATAACCATATCGCCACAACTAGTGTTTTTTTATCTAATGCCACTAGCTATCAGTTTCATTCATGGTGGCTCGGCCATCAATCCTTTGGCCAACCATCATCACCTGCAGCCAGTGACCATCTTCTTTCTCTATTAGAGAGATAGAAGCTTCATTTCCTCTCCTCTCTTTTCTTTTATCTCTGTTTTCAAGTTTTCCTCTCTCTAATTAGGGGTCGACCCTGAGGGGGTTCCCTCTCTTATAACCTAGTTGTTCTTAGTAGAACCATCCTAGCCCCTGGTCGCTGGACAGCGCACCAGTCTCTACCCTAGTTCTTATCAAATCTTACTAGATTAGAACATCTTCAATTGCTTTGAGCCACCTATACTTTAATTGGATGGAATTAACTTAACCAGACCAATCGAGTTGTTAAGCCCTACCGCCTAGCTGGCTCTATCCTTTTTCTTCCTTGTCGGTATAGAGCCGTACCCCGATAACAGCTTAATCTTATCCATTTGGATTTTTCATAGTTTCTTATTTTGTTGAGGTTTCTAAGATGTTGGTAATGAAATTAATTGTACATTAATGACATTAAATAGGTGAAGCCAATCCATCCAACTGAAGTGAGATTTTGAAGTATGAAAAGGTAAGTAATTTAATATTTCAAAGTGTATGTTTCAATGACCTTTTGAAAATTACAATTAGTTTATTAAGGTCTATATATTTATGATCTCAATTTCTATTTGATAAAATTGGTCAAGCATATATTATTTTATTCTTATAAATAAGTTATTTTTGAACATATGATTTGCTTTGAAAATTTGACTAGATAGTTTATGAAATTATTTTTATATATATTCTCAGCATGGCTATGATTTGGCCCCACCAATGAAGATTATATATTGGATTTGTCAACTTATAATATAAAAAATTAATTTTGATATCGAGCTACTGATGATTAGAATAGTGTTATCTATTATTTGGTACTTTGTATATCGTATATCTAATTTATGCCACTGAATTACACGGTTATAGCCTGATACTGGAATTAGATAAAATAACATTATTCTTTAAATTTTGATATGCTTGATCTATGATATATCATAAATTATGTTTAATTTACTATCTACTAGCATGCTTAAACCCACTTCAATGTATTATATTACTTACGAAGCTAGTGTAGATTATTATTCTCTTTTTTTTCTATGTTTTAGATCCTAAATCATGAATTACTCGGGACTTAGGGGAGCATGCTAAATAACTTAAAGCAGCAATTAGTAGATCTAGCTATCTTGATCATCTATATTAATTCATCTTCTTATTAGTTTAGCTTAGATTTAAAGTTTTTTATTTGGATTGACTTAGATTACTATAAGATATTGTTTATGAGAATAATTTGATTGGATCTTTATTAATGGATCTTTCATGGATTGAAAAAAAATATTATTACTTTGAAAGTGTTATGCTTTAATCAGTAGCCTTGCATTCTTATATTGTTCATATTCTAGGCACGTGGCATCTGTTATGCACGACAATATCCACATTAATGAAGAAAGCCAAAATAGGTGCAAATCTTTCCATCCAAATCCTTTTAGCTTGTTCCTTGCAAAATTGGCCAACTAATTTGTTATATAATTAGCTTCTTGAAGAATGAAGAATATGAATGTACAAGAATTCAAACACGATTGAATAAAAAAGGCTCGATATTCCTTAAGTGCTGTTTGGATCATTGATCATTAAGCACCAGGGTAATATGTAAATACTATGGTGATGCGTGATCATTGTATTTGGTATATCACTAGAATATCACAAAGAATAGAACTTCACTGTATTTGGTATATCACCAAGTAGTGATAGGGATAATATATAAAATCCATAAATAGCCCTACACATTAGTATGTAATAATTATTTACAGCTTAATTAAAATTTCTTCATTCATAACTTCTCATAAAAATATTTAATAGTAATAGTAATAATAATAATATTTATTATTATATTATTATTGATATATATTTTGATTAGGCTATTGAAATAATATTACAATAATATTATATATAATCGAGCTTGGCTAGATTTAGTCAATTTTAACCATCAATATCAGAACTACTCATTAGTAATGATTTAGCCCATCAAAATAAAATAAAAAAAAAAGCATGAAGAGTTTAGCATGATCCATCCATACCAATTAACCATACCTATCTACAAAAATAAAATAGATATCTAATAAATAAATAAAAAATATCCATGCTATTTAACTAAACTTATCAATAAAAATACAATAGATATTTAGTAGATAAAAAAAAAAGGATGTTATTGAAAATGAAAAATCAGAGAAAAGAAAATCATCCTGGCTTTTTTTATAGAGGGTGTTAGTGGAAGATGAAACATCAAAAAAAATAAAGAGATATCAATATTTTTCTTTTCTCTCTAATTTACTAACTAAAAATATTTTTATCCCAAAATAACTTTAGCACATCACCAATATCTGATGATGTGCTATCATCTGGGATATGTGTAGTAATAGCATCACTGTACAATACAGTAATGCTATTATCGAATTTATCACTGAATTCTTCATCACTAGATAAAATTTTGTCATACCCAAAAAGATGATTACATCACCTAACTCATATTTTCTAGGATGATGTGAAATATTATCCCCTACCAAATAGTATCTTAGTGCAAGATGTTGATAAGAGACTACCTGTTTTGAATATCCCTCCAATCGTACTATAATCTTTAGCCCATGTTGATCGGTCTAGGCTAGTCCACAGCCCACTCTTAAGACCATATGAATTACGGAGGATGACTAGAGATGCAACCAAGCTAGCCTATGGCCCACTCAACTTAGCTCACATCGTTAGATGGGCTAAAATATCTTTATATGATGAGCTGAGCTTAGATCACAATCTTTTGGCCCAAGAAGAAATCAAACCTAGCTTGAGTAAGTGATTTGCAACCCATTCAACTCAGCCTAAAATTTATATAGTACTTGCATATAACCTACATGGTGCATGGGGTATAATTTTTATTTCCACTATTCCTAAAATGCAATATAAAATATAATAAATTATAATAAGTGGAATATTTTAATAGACAAATTTCTACCATATAATAGGAAATAAACTTTAATGATTGCTAATTTGAAACTCCTATTATTATTATCGATATTATTAATTTTGAGATTTATATGGTGAACAGAGAACTCTACATATATTGAGGCTACATACATAAACCTCCATCATTAAAGCTCCCCTTTTGTGATACATTCGGTAATGACTTTTTAGCTTTCTTTTCTTGCTATTTTTGAAATATCATATGGTAATGTAATAATATATAGTATCCTTAGTTACACATCCCGATATTGTCTACTTAGTTAATAACATCAGCTAATTTATGAACTAAGCAAGAAAATATCATGTTGCAACTCTTTTTAGCTTGTGGCATCTCTTTTAATGGATCTTCAATCATTTTCTTGGAAAAACTAAATATAGTATTGAGAAGTGAACACTATGAAAAGAAAATATACTTTAATTCATGTTATAAATTCATTCTGTTCTAAATGTGTTAATATGATCCTTCTATCGAAATAGAAGAGTTATTTTAGTTAATTAATATCTCCAAAGTTCACTAAGACATTTCATTTTTAGTTGACAAAATCGTAATTTATTTAAACTTGATATTGTGACCCTCTTTCATCTTATTTATTAAGTGGATTCACCATGTAAGAAAGCAAGAAATGTTTTATAGCCCAAGATCATATCCAACTATATCAAATGCAATATATTTCAATATTTTCACCATATTGCAAACATTTCTTTAAACTTTCATACTTGTAAAGAAAATAATAAAAGACTTAGCAAAACAAACCAAAGAGGATTTAGAAAATTATATAGAACTAGTTATAATGTATATGCTTTTGTATATGCACTAAATAAAATAGTTTAAAGTAACAAAAAACTTAAATCGATGTAAAATGTAAACCACACCACACACATACACACACATATATATTCTCCTTGATTATCTTATTACTATTAATAAATGGTATACATTATGTGAGAAAAATATATGTGCCTTAAATAATTGAATAATTACTTTTTTTTCCAAACTAAATTAAATTCTAAGAAAATAGATGTAGCTTATGATAGTCAAACTGAACATATAGCCTCTCTATCAAATTAGAAATTTATTCGATTAGAAAGATTATAACAATTAAATGAACAAATAAATTTAGATTTTAATTTATATATTATTTATGAAGCAATATAAATATCAAATCAGAAGATTAATTAAAAAAGAATATAATTTAAAAAATTTATCAATCTATTTTAGATAATGGGCTTTGACAAGTGGTAACTCATGCAACTATTGTTATATAAAATAAAGTAAGCAAAGTATTTTTAGAAGGATAGCTGATAACTTATATTGACTTTTGTTGAGAGTGTTTTGGATCTATTTGCTACACCACTGATAAGTGATATATTTTTATATTTATTGGAGGTACTTTTGATAATTTAAAATCTAATTTTATGAATAAATTAGATTTTTTATAAAAATAAATAATTTTAAAAAAAATATAAATTAGAGCATATTTATGAAAAATAGATATTGATTTTTTGAGTAATTTAAATACAAAAATAATATAAATTTTTAAAAAATTAATACATATTTTTTTTATTTTTTCAGACAAAAATCGGGCAAAAATGAGTGAAAATATCCTTTAAAACATATTAAAAATTACCTTCGATGCATGGATGACCGATGTCGATCCACAGATTCAGGGGCGTGGTCCACCAGAAACAATACGCGGTCCACATGGCGTCAATCACAGGGCGGTGGAAGCCTTTTTTGCCCGATCCAATGTTGATATCGATTTTGCGAGAAGATCCGACGGTCCATACTATTGTCGGTTGAAAGAAGGACTTTTACACAATCCGACGGCCCAGATGCAATCATCATGAAATCAGACGGTTGTGGATACCCCGACTGAGAATAAGAGATAAACAGCAAGATCCAATGGTCAGAAATCGATCAAAGGTGCGATCGGATTGAGTGCTGATCCGACCTTGATAAGATTAAAATTGATTTTTGGCAGATCTGGTGGTCCAAACTGCATCCATGGTCAGAATTAATTCCTACGGTTATAATACAAATTTAAGGGATTTTGGACTCCTTTTCTATCAAAAAAGATAAAAAATTATCTATAAATAGAGATCTAAATAAGTGTAGAGAGAAAAAAAAATAAGAAAAAAAAAAAAAAATAGAAAAAAATTAAGAGGCTTTAGGGATCAAAAATGGAGAATATGGAGCTAGAGATCTTGATGCATCTTAAATCCTTCAATCCAGAATACGATGAAGCCTGTAAATGATTTTTATTTTTTTTTTATATTTAATTTTTAATCAATAAAATTATGCTTTTATTTCATATCTTTTTATTTTTTTGAGGTATTGATCCAGCTTACCAGTCTATACTCTCTATTGACGTTCGTGATCTCTGAATACGGTGCGTACTTAGGAGAGATAGATCGTGGTATGTTAGATTAAATCTTATATCTTGTTATTGAATTTAGATAGTTCATACTCTGATAGGATGAGCTGTATCTACTAATACAGTCCGTACCCCTTAGAAATAAGCTATATAATACCTTAATCATAAGAATTAATACTGCAACATAAAAAAAAATAAATCTAATTTGCATGATGGATTCAGAATTTTGATTATTTTTTAACTTATTTTCTTTCATAAATTAATTTATACTTTTTAATTTATTTTACTATTCTATTTCTTTTTAATCTCTCTACAATCAATTCTCTTTTATTTTTTCTTCATATAAAAAAAAAGATAATCGCCCTAGATTTCCATGGAAACAATCCCTACTCACCCTATCTATATAGTTTGAGTTGATTTTTATTCTTGACCACCTACGGGA
Source organism: Elaeis guineensis (assembly GCF_000442705.2). Taxonomy (NCBI): domain Eukaryota; kingdom Viridiplantae; phylum Streptophyta; class Magnoliopsida; order Arecales; family Arecaceae; genus Elaeis; species Elaeis guineensis. Next base: position 101,941,209 of record NC_026003.2, read on the forward strand.
GTAATCAAATTTTGCACCATTGCTAGAGATCTAGGCATGATTATTTTTTTATTAAAAAAAAATTTATCTTACTCTTAGTTTCTTTTTATTTGCTTTTAACTTGCTTAGTTCCTTAGTCAAATTTATTTTTATTTCAAAAAAAAAATTCTCATCATTGACACCTCATAATCTACTTAGAAAATTAGATACTTAATCATAAAATCTAAAAAGTGAAATAAATTAATTTACTCTTGACTAATTACCAAATCTGGCCACCTTTTTTTCTTGCATTCATAAGTTCCATAAAACATCTTAAGGGCACAAACCCTAAACAAGATAAGGTAAATTTCATCACTCTTTCTTGGCCCACAAACCATCATCCTGCATATTGCATTGACCTAAATCTTAATCTAAAATCAATTAGATGTTGGTCCCTTAAGGACACTTGAGCTCAATAGGACAAAGGATCCTAAGAGTTGGACCAAGTTAGGATTAGTCAGTTTGATTGGTGTCTAGAAAAGTGGTTTAGGAACTACGTCTTGAAGGAAGATGATTATTTAATTGGTTCTATTTCGCTTATCTGATCAACTCAGTTGGTGTCTAAGAAAAATAATGGGGGACCCCACCAACCTTAACTTACATGGCAGTTGAGTGGCTAGTCTTTTATCTGAAGTGCTCAAAGGCAACCTTGACAGTTAGAAGCTGTCTAGATTAGGATTACCCTTAGCTAGGATGACTGCATAACTTGATTACTAACCTACAAACATTAACCCTAATTAAAATACTCTTCTCTATCATCTCTAGATTTGGAACTCCTTAAGCTCTCATCTTTAGAATTTCTTTCATCTATTTCCTCTTCTCTTAAAAAAAAAATTACAAAAATAACTAAAAATTCTTAAATTCTTCTTGGACAAGATATCTGGTCGAATTAGTGAGAATAGATCCAAACTTTTTATCGAGTCCAGTAGACCTTAAGCCCACCATGGGTGAACCCGAACATAAACCTGGGTTCTTAAAGACCTTTTGCTACCCAGTTGGGTCAGTCCAACCCTCATGTATCCGACTGTCACAAATTGATGCCAATTTTGAAATTAAATCTCAAATCATAAACATGACTTCCAAATTCACTTGGAAATCATGATGCATACATTTTTATGAGGAAATTTGAGGAAGTATGCGCCACGATGTGGCTTCAACAGCTCACTGAGGATACTGTAAAACTTAGGTTGATCAACTTTGCCCTCAAGGATAGTGCCAAAAAGTGGTTATACAATCTTCCTAATCAATCCATAGCATCATGGGAGGGTTTTGTTAAAGTGTTCCTAAAAAATTTTTCACATCATAAGACTGCCAAATTTAGGAATGAAATTAATCAATTTTTTCAATTACCCGGTGAGTCTTTTTGGAAGTGCTTTGATCATTTTAAGAATCTTTTGAGTCAATATCCACACCATAGAATAGAAACTTAGAGGCTATGTCAAATCATTTATGAAGGACTAGATCCAAACTCTAGAACCATGTTAGAATCAATGTGTAAGGGTTCAATTCATGAACAAAGACCTATAGAAGTCTGGTAATTTCTAGAGGACCTCACAGAAAAGAGCTTATAATGGAAGATTACTAGGAAACCTGATAGACACACACCTTCAAAGAGGGGTGTATATCAAGTTCAACCTTTCTAACTGAAGAGGCTAAATTTGCATCTTTGATCCGTAGGATAGAGCCCTAGAACTCAAGGACACACCCAAGTGAACCAAGTTGCAACATCCACTTGCAATGGGTGTAATGCCACAGACCACACGATGGAAGGATGTCCTTTCTTGATGGGTCTAGCGAGAATAAAATAGTACAGATGAAACAGCCTATCAAAGACCCACAAATGACCCTACGCACCAACTTACAATTCAGATGGAGGAACCACCTCAATTTTTCTTGGTCACAAGGGTCAAACTCAAATAAACCTGCCTTCACTCAACCCAACCCCAGACCCCCTCAATCATCAAATAATCCATTCAGGTTTCAGTAATGATCAAAGGCTTAACTCCTAGAAAAGAGTCTAAAAATCCTAGCAAAATCGACTGCTAACACCAACACTATACTAACAACTTCATGTAGACCACGGGCCAGCTTTTAACTTCAACACCCAGGTTATTGCCCATTTAGAGATGCATTAGGTCAATTAGCTATGACTGTGAGTGAAAAAAAAAAGGTAAACTATCAAGTCAACCGAGGCTAATCCTAGACCAAAACAATCAAGGACCACAACAAGGAGCCCAGATCAACCAATTAAATGTAATTCACACTTTAAGATCTTGGAAAATAAGTAGACAATCATGTCGGTACACCTGAAGATCAAGAGACCCATTGTCTAAATCACCTCATAAGCAAGTAACCGTTCAGACGAGTTTAAGATCTAGATAAGTCTAAGGAGTCAACAAAGATTAATAAACCACCCAAGCCACTTGTAGAATCCACATCAGGGATTAAGCAATTCAAGACATCACCCACCAATTCTATAGCTCCTTTTTCAAATAAACTTAGGTCCAACAGACACTCAGCCCATAGGATTAAATCTTAGAGATGTTAAACAAGTGAAAGTAAATATCCCTCTATAGATATGATCCAACAAGTTCTCACATATGTAATTCTCAAAAAACCTATGCACAAAGAAGAAGACCACCAATATTCTCAAAAAATTCTTCTTGAGCAGTGTGAGCTCATATCTTTCAAGCCACATGCCTATCAAGTACAAAGATCCAGAATCTCCTACAATCTCATGTGTCATTGGAGAAACCATCTTATTGAGCCAGGGGCTAGTGTGAAATTCTTACCTTATTCAATCTATGAAAATTAGGGATAGGAAGAATTAAAGCCTACAGAAATTACATTGCAATTGACAGATCGATCAGTGAGATCCCAAAGAGTTGTGAGGATGTGCTAATCAAGATCAGTATTTTATTTACCCTGAATTTTATGATCTAAAACTGAACCAATGTTAATCCCAAAAGTCACATCCCAATCATCTTAGAAGACCATTCTTAGCAACCACCAATCCCTAATCAACTATCGTGATGACTCATGAAACTCTCATTTGGAAATATGTCTATTGATCTTAATATTTTTAATCTTAAAATAAAAAGACCAATTATTGATGTAAATCTGATCAGGATGAGATCTACGAGATCATTGATCTAGGAGAAGAAGATTTTAACTGTAATCTCTGGTCAGATCAAAAATTTAAAATAGCTTATGAAATTTTTTCACCTAGTGATCAGAGAGTTCATCACAATGGAACCACCTATCGAATCACTTGTAAAGATAAATTTTTGAATGAACCTAAGAAATTCAAGTCCAGAAGGTTAATGCCCTATTTGATTCACCTCACCCACCTTACCCACTTGAATTTGTCAATCCAATATTTGATACGGGTAAGTGAGATAGAATTAGTATGGTTTGGCTGAAGACGATAAACTTAGCACTTTTGAAGGCAATCCAAATTTTTTTATTTTATTTTAACTGATTATTTTTTTTTAATAAAGGACACTCTATGTGGAAGCACCTGTCAATAATTTGGTCCGACTGAAGATTAAAACTTAACTTTTTGAGGCAACCCATTTCAGCTTTTGCTTTTACTTTCTTTTATATTTTGTTTAGGGTTAATCGAGGCTTGCTTCATATCTTTTGTAGAGATTTGAACGAAATATTGGCTAAATTGGGGGAGAACCAATTTGAAAAACTTTGGATCAGGTGACATCTCTCTTTTTTTTCTCTTTTTATGCACTCTTTATTTTTTCTACTCCATTGAGGACAATATCGATTAAGTTGGGGGGGAGAATAAAAAAATTTAATTTCTAAAATCCTTAAGTAATTAGTATTTAGTTTTAAGCACTTGATTATACTGAAGAATGAGTTAAACCAAGTATTTTTTTAAAAAAAAATTGATGTACAGATCAGAGAGTTTGTGAGATATTGAGGGATCAAGTATTAAAAAAATTAATAAAGAATTAAGTTTAGAACTTAAACAATTTTCTTGAGTATTTTTAAATTTTTTTATAGTATTAAAGAAGAATTTACTTCTATGAACTTGTGTAGGATAACTATAATTTTTTTATATAAAAAATAAAAAAAAAATTTATATACTTCATACTGAGTAATCGGGTCTCTTTGCTTAAGCAAGTATTGAGTTTCCCGTCAAAAGTATGAAGGAAAAGAAGCTTTGTTGTTAAAGCTAGTTTTAACTCGTAGCCTATTTGATTCGAACAAGTAGGTCCAGGAGTATTTATACCTAGTGCCCTAAAGTCATCTGGTTGGAGTCATGGCTGAAAACTTCTACATGGGTCAAACAGAAAGCTTAAGGGTATTAAGATACTCAATAGCAGTACAATATTAAAGAAAAGAAAAAAAAATAGTAATAAATAAGGATGGAAGTAACAATATACTTTGCCATATGAGGTTAATGATTTAGAGATAAAGGTAGAATAATTTAGAAAAAAGTAAAAAAATTTAGTATTCTTAGTTTAACTCTCACATTGATTAGTATTAATACTTTAATAAAATACTCCTTCTGCTCTATTGAATATCAATGCTCTTTTGAAAATTATTTGAAAAATTCAAAATTTTAAGTAAAAAGCATTTAATTCTAAATTCTTTCTTTATCGAGGATGAGCAAAGTTCAAGGTTAGATATGATAAGTGGTATATTTTTATATTATTAAAATTTTTTGATAATTTATGGTGCTAACATCTTCTTAAAATTTAATTTCATGAATAAATTAATTTTCTTACAAAAATAATAATTTTAAAAAATATAAAATTAGAGCATATTTATGAAAAATAATGTTGATTAATAAGAATTTAAGCATCAAAATGTAAAAATTTTTAAAAATTAATACATATTTTTTTTTATTTTTCAGACAAAATAGAGCAAAATCGAGTAAAATATCTTAAAAATAAATTTTTATTACTTGTGCACGGTGGACCGACCATTCGGTCCACAGATTCAGGGGTGGTCCACTAGAAATAATATGCGTCCACAGGTATGTCTACGGGGTGGAAGCCTCTTTTACGTGATCCAATGGTTGATATCGATTCTGGAGAAGATCTGACGGTCCATACTCATTGCCTGTTGAAAGAAAGACTCTTTTGCACGATCCGACAGTCCAGATGCAATCCATCATGAAATCGGATGGCTGAGACACTTCCGACTGAGAATAAGAGATAAACAGCAAGATCCGATGGTCAGAAATCGATCAAAGCATTATCGGACGGTTGTGGTTGAATCCGACGTTGATAAGGATTAAAACTATAATTTTTTAAGCAGATCTGGACAGTCCAAGCTCCATCTGACAGTCAAAAATTTTTAAGTTTAATACATTTTCTAAGGATTTTAGGACTCTTTTTTTATCAAAAAAAATATAAAAATTCACCTATAAAATAGGAGACTTAGGAATAAATGTAGGAGGAAAAAAATAGAGAAAAAAATCAAAGAGTTTAGGGATCAAATATTGAGAGATTATAGAGCTAGAGAGCTTGATGCATGGCTAAATCCCTTCAATCCAGGAATACAATGAAGCCTATAAATAGATTTTATTTTTTTTACTTGTATTTAATTTTTATGTAATAAAATTATATTTTTATTTCATATCTTTTTATTTTCTTTTGAGATATTGATCTAGCCTACATGGCCTATATCCTGTACTGACGTGCCATGATCTCTGAATACGGTACGTGCTTAAGAGAGATAGATCATGGTATGTTAATTAAATCTTATATTTGTAATTAAATTTAGATATTTATACTCTAATAGGACGAGCTATAATCTATTGATATAGTCCGTATCCCTTAGAGATAAGCTATACTAATACCTTAATCACAAGAATTAATATTGCAACATAAGAAAAAAAAATCTAATTTGCATGGTGGATTTAGAATTTTGAATTATTTCTCTGATTTATTTTTTTATAAATTAATTTATATTTGTAATTGAATTCTTACTATTTTATTTCTATTTAATTCTTCTAAAAATAATTCTCTTTATTTCTTTCTTGAAAAAAAAATAATCATCCTAGATTCTCATGGAAACGATCCTACATACCCATCTATATAGTTTAAGTTAGTTTTTATTCTTGACTGTTTAGACAGTGATCAATCACACACTAACATCTAAGGATTACCAACACGTGATGGCATTGAAGGAGAATTAGATATGGTTGTCAAAATTTTTAGTTAGGGTATACACAATCACCTTGATGGTCAATAGAAAGAATAGACTAAGGTGAAGAATTGTCTCAAATATGTTCTAAGTACAAACAATTATATGGTGGGCTAAATAAAGAGAGACAACCAATGTAAGCTATGTTAGGATAAGCCAAGGCTAATGGGATATGATTATCAATCTAATAGTTGATGCAGAGTGATCTTACTGATGAATGTGTATAGTGGGAAGACAGATAGCATTAGTTCTTAGAATTGCTAGAAATGAAGGCTGAATATAAGTAACAGCTAACCAAAATAGCCAATTATTGTATTTTAATATAAATAATAGATTTGTACTTTATAATGGAACTCTTTGTAATCCGAATCAATACATTTTATCTTATCTTAATTTATAATATTTCTATCCTAGGATTACCAATAACTTGACTGAAATTTCTATTATCATAGCTTAGTACTATATCCCTATATCTATCCAAATCCATCTCGATCAAATAGTAATGTGATGGTGGGGAAAGTTCTTGAAGGTTAACATACTTAGACCAACACTACTCTCTATTTTTCTTCGATTTTCTTTTTTCAACTGATTCAATGCTGGTAGCATGCCGTGTATATATACCTATTGCCACTAAGTTTGTCACTATTTTTTCCTACTTAGCACATACAGATGGGACTCCACCAATAATTTTCTTGAAACTTTTCGACATGATAGAAAGGGCACCCACCGTATCTCATTTAATTTGGTCAATCACCCACGACACAACAAATATTGTGATCGAATCATGTTAATTTCCAGCTCAACTCATTAATGTATCTAGGAACAATAAAGTAAAACTTTAGAAGTGAAAAATAAATTTAGCATCATAAGTTCAAGTAGTAGTCATTAGGTCTTCTGGGAATGTAGGTTTTGGTTTTAAGAAAATAAAACCTTATAATTATATTTTAAAATAATTTATCAAACTCCAAATCTATCATCTGATTTAGTCTCATAACACAGCCACATGAACTCTAAAGCCTTCCTTGAGAGATCATGCAAGGTCTAAGATGAATAGAATTTCTCTCCAAAAATTTAGAAATAAATAATCGAATGTGCCACTAAGTGGATTCATCGTGGTAAATAAACTTGTTCAATTATAATTATTCAAATATTCATCAGTATTAAAATTGAACTAAGGAAGTAATAACTCTAGTACATGAACTTTATGCCCAACCCGATGAATACTATGCATCTTATGACTCTGAAGGAAAAAAAGAACTGAGGTTGTGAGCTTTACAGTCCAGAAAGAATCTCATCATACTTACACCAATATAATAATATAATTCAAAAATAATAAGTGAGTGGTATAAAAGAGAAATTATAAGTCATAAAATTTCATATCACGGATCTAATATAACTCAATAGTTATATAATATATATCATAAATCATCTATTATCACAAATCCATCATAATTATATCATCATGGATTTATATGACTTATCATTTATATTTCATTAATATGTTCTAAATTAATAGTTATCTTTTAGTTTTGGACTACCATGGCCATGCTTTGACCCATGGTGAGAAACTAAGATATCTACATTATGGCTTATGGTGGCAAATCAAGATATCTATGCTTTCAGCCAATGGTGGCAAAACAATATATATCGCACTTTGATTATAGTGGCAAACCAGAATATCATGATTCAATTCATGACTGAAAGTCCAAGGTGCCATGATTCAACCCATGATTGGTAATCCACATCATAGCTAGTCTAGATCTTCTTACATAATCAACAAATCATTCAATAATTTTGTATTATATTTCTTGCTCAATTTTGAAATTATACTATCTTATTCTCAGCAATCAAAATAATCAATATGTCATACATATATAATAAAGAATTATATATTCAATGTAAAGTCAGAAATCATCATGCATAGTACAAAATGCAGATGATCATATAAAAAGATTCTTATCTCTACTAATTTCAAACTCTAGCATAACAATCAATCAACCCCTTGATCCATGAACTCGAAAACAAGATGTTTTACTTGACACCTACTTGTGCTGACAATTACACCTCTGTATAATAGGTAGAGTCAAATCCTCTACTTCACCTTCGAGCTTTCACGTAACATCCTCTTTAACATGATTAGTCTATGTTTGATTTCTTAAAACTTGATCTCCATCGCTATGATCTATAATTAGATATTCCTTGTAGGTCAAACTCACATGAAATAGCTAACTATTTAAGTTTTGTCAAAGAAAATACACTTTAATATTGACATATGAAACAAAGTGTATGTATTCGATAGAATTGATGTAATACTAGTTACCTTACTTAAGATCTCACATGGACCCACATATCTTAAGTCAAACATACATCCATCTTATAATAGCAATCATTAGCATGTATACTAAGGAGAATTACAAGGACTTAGTTTAGTACCTACCCCCACTGAGTCAAAAGCCATAAAATCTTGTTGGGTAAGTGTATAAACCTACCCTTGGGCCCCAAATATTTACGGTGCATCCTTGGATGCTTGTTTTGTTAGATCTCCTTAAGTAAACTAAGAGGCTTGATGCTCCTATGGCTCCTTCCTATGAGGATAAACAATTGCCTTATGGCCTAGTTGACTATATGTGTAGCAAGTTCCTCCAAGTCATGTATAATTATTCTAATAATAGGTCTACTACATCTATAATGTTGATTTCACCTAAAGGTTGAGCTCTAAAACTTTACTTATATAGTAGATCACTTTATCCTTAATTCAATATCATTGTCTTGCTGACTCTGAGAATCATTTGATCGAGCCTTTTTTTTCAAATCATTCTTTTTTGGAGCTTGAGCATCATTAAGTCTCTCTTTATCACCATGGCTTTATTAATAACCTCTTTAAAAGTGGTAGCTCAAATATAATTACCAATTACTGAATCTGATCTCTAAGCGTATTTTTGAATTTTCTATCTCAAGCGCTCTCTTTGTTATCAATGCTGAAGCATATCTGGATATTTCTTCAAATTTTATAGCATATTGGGCAACCGTCATATGCCTTATTCTAATTGATCGAACTTCTAAAATTTCTAAAATTAGATATTTTGAGAAAAATAGTTCTCATAAAAGATCCTTTTAAATCCTTCTCAAGTAAAAAGTGCATCATTTGATCCTAACTTTTTAATTTTCATATCCTATCAATCAGCTACCTCACCTTGTGGTATGGAAGTGGCAAAATTGACTTTTTCCTCAATAGGACATATCAGGGTCTGGAACATTTTCTCTATGATCACTTTCAACAAATTTTTAACCTCCACAGGATTAGAGGTTCTCTTGAATGTCAGTGGAGCATATTTTTTGAAATCTATCAAATTGATTTGACACTCCTGCTAAATCTCAACTCCCTATTGCTACTGAGAGATCCCTTATTATGGTTGCTGTTACTACAATAGTTGCTACATGATTACTATTGTTGCTGTATGAGTATTGGTTGCAAGCCTGACATGTCCTATTGAGGAAAAGGTCGATTTGCCACTGCATTTATAACTGAGGCAGCTGATTGGCAGGATGTAGAATTTAAAAAGTTAGGTCCAAATGATGATCTTTTATTTAGGAAGGATTTAGAAGGGTCTTTTATAAGAACTATTTTTCTCAAGATATCCAATTCCAGAAATTTTGGAAGTTTGACCAATTAAATAGGATAATATGATAGTTACCCAATATGCTGCAAAATTTGAAGAAATAAATTTAGAGTGCCTGAGCTAGAAAATTCAAAAATAAATTTTAGAGGTTAGATTCAGCAATTGGTAACTGTATTTGAGTTGTCTACTTATAAAGAAGTTGTTAATACATTGATGATAGAGACAAAACTTAATGATATACTCAAGCTACAAAAGAGAGTAATATGAAGAATAGAGCTCAATCAAATAGTTCTTAAAGTCAGTAGGTTAA
>NC_026003.2:101951427-101978051 GCF_000442705.2 Elaeis guineensis
TTTTAATTTCATTATCAGGCACACATTTCTAATAAGCTGATCTGGACAATACTTATATAAATATGGATCCTCCCAAAAATAATATTTTTATGTAAAAATTTTTTTTGCTGGTAATTAAATTCGGAGGAATAATATCACATGCCTTAAAATTAACAATATCAGCATACCAGGGTGTACTAGATGTGAGTAATGCAAATAATTGCTCATCAGGGAATGACTCATTAATGGGTACCTCAGTGTTCTCAATTTCTTTACTTAACTCTAACCGAGACAAGTGATCTGCTACAAGATTTTCTGCTCCTTTCTTATCCCTAATCTCCAAGTCAAATTCCTGCAATAAGAGCACCCAACGAATTAGTCTCGTTTCGCATCCTTCTTTTCAAGTAAATATTTAATTGCTGAGTGATCAGTAAAATATTATTTTTGCTCCTATAAGATATGGCCTAAATTTATCAAAAGCAAAAACAATGGCGAGCAACTCTTTCTCTGTGGTGGCATAGTTCAACTGTGCATTATTCAGTGTTCGACTCGCATAGTACACCACATGAAGTCTATTCTCCTTTCTTTGTCCCAAGACTGCTCCTATAGCATAGTCGCTTGCATCACACATGAGTTCAAATGGTAGATTCCAGTCAGGTGCAGTGATGATAGGAGCTGAGATTAATTCTCTCTTTAACCTGTTAAAAGCAACCAAACACTCATCAGTAATTTTAAAAGGCATCCTTGATCAATAAATTACAAAGAGGTTTGGTAATTTTAGAGAAGTCTTTTATAAATCTTCTATAGAAGCCAGCATGCCCTAAGAAACTCCTCACTCCTTTAACAGATGTTGGTGGTGGTAATTTTCAATGACCTCCACCTTTGCTTTGTCTACTTCTATCCCTCTAGATGAAATCTTATGGCCTAAAACTACTCCTTCCTGCACCATAAAATGACATTTCTCCCAGTTCAACACAAGATTAGTTTCTTCACAACGCTGTAGAACTTGGGAGAGGTTAGTCAAACACATATCAAAAGAAGGACCAAAAATGAAAAATCATCCATAAAGATTTCAATGAATTTTTCAACCATATCAGAGAATATAGACATCATACATCTTTGAAAAGTTGCAGGTGCATTACATAACCCAAATGGCATTCTCCTATATGCAAATGTTCCATATGGACAAGTAAATGTAGTTTTTTCTTGATCCTCAGGTACAATAGGAATTTGAAAATATCCTGAATAACCATCTAAAAATAGTAGAAGATATCCGGACAACTCCTCAAGCATCTGGTCAATAAAAGGCAAAGAAAAATGTCCTTTCGTGTGGCTTTGTTTAACTTCCTATAATCAATACACACACGCCAAACCAGTGACTGGTCTAGTGGGTATCAGCTCATTTTATTATTTGTAATAATAATCATCCCCTCTTTCTTAGGAACTACTTGAACAGGACTCACCCAACTACTATCAGAAATAGGGTAGATAATTCCTGCATCAAGTAATTTCATTACTTCAGCTCTAACTACTTCCTTCATATTAGGATTTAACCTACGTTGATGCTCAATTGAAGGTTTGTAGTTTTCTTCCATTAAAATTTTATGCATGCATATACTGGGACTAATTTTTAATATCATCAATAGACCAGCCTAGTGCTTTCTTATGCTTTTTCAACCCATGCAATAATTTTTTCTCTTGTTCACAGACAAATGAGCAGATATAATGACAAAAAAATAGATGAGTCTCCCAAGAATGCATATCTTAAGTGAGAAGGAACTGCTTAAGCTCAAGCTTGGAGTTTGGCTTAGCCTCTACTGAATCCTGTATTTTCTCAACATCATTAATACATCAACATGCTGTTTATTTTTAACACCATCAATCAAGTCATATTCAGAATTGTCAATTATTTCACTAACAAATTTATTAATCACATCTAATCTAAAATATTCATCATTCTCAGAGGATATTTAGAAGAATTAAGCACGTTAAAAATTACCTCTTCTTGTCCCACTCTTAAAGTAAGCTTACCCTCATGGACATCTATAAGTGCCTTGCCAGTTGTAAGGAATGGACGCCCCAATATCAAAGGAACCTCTCTATCTTCCTCCATATCCAAGACAATGAAATCCACTGGGAAGATAAATTTGTCCACCTTGACTAATACATCCTCCACTATGCCTTTAGGATATGTCACCGATCGATCAGCTAGTTGTAATGAGACACTGGTCGGTTTCACATCCCCTAGTCCAAGCTTCCTGAAAATAAATAAAGGCATTAAGTTAATGCTAGCACCTAAATCGCACAATGCTTTAGTGAATTCGATATTGCCAATATTGCATGGAATTGTAAAACTCCCTGATCCTTTAATTTTGATGGCAACTTATTCTGAATGATTGCACTGCACTCTTCGGTGAGCATGACTGTCTCATGGTCCTCTAGCCTTCTCTTTTTGGAAAGGATGTCCTTCAAGAATTTGGCATAGCTAGGCATCTGAGCTAATGCCTCCGCAAATAGAATATTTATGTGTAGTTTCTTGAAGACCTCCAAAAACTTCAGAAAGTTCTTGTCATCCTTACTTTGCTTGAGCCTTTGAGGAAAAGGAACTGGTGGATTGTAGGGCTTTACTGGCTCTTCCTTTTTCTCTTTTAGCTTCTCTTTGACCATAATCTCTTCTTGAGTTTGTTCCTTTACTTATTCTTTAACAGGCTCTTTCCCTTGTTGTTCCCCTGTTGTTTTCCACTCCTCAAGGTAATTGTCTTCACATGCTCCTTCAGGTTCATTTCAGTATTGCTAGGCAATGACCCTTGAGTTCTGTTAGCTACCATGTTGGCCAACTGTCCCATTTGTATTTCAAGTTTTTAATAGCAGCTTGCTGGTTTTTGAAAGTTTGCCTTAGTTTCACCCATGAAATCAGTAGTGGCCTTGGTGAGAGTTGCAACCAATTCTTCCAGGTTAGACTTCTTTTCTTGCTGTGGAAAATCAGGTGGTCCTCTATTCTGATAATTCTATTGTTGCTGTTGATTTCTCAAGAAAAATTGGATGGTTCTTCCAGGCAGGCGTGTAGGTGTTTGAGTATGGATTGTTCTGTTGCCTTCTTTGGTTTGCCACATATTGCACTTGTTCTTATACTGGAGGCATGAATGAGCTGTCAATCGGGCAATCTCGAGTAGCATGTTGCCCAGTACACATCTCACAGGTCTGCACACAAGTATTGACAATATTAATAGACAAATGATCTAATTTTTTGAAAAGAGTGTCTACCTTTGCATTGAGTGCAGTAATAGCATCTATCTCATGAACCCCAGCAGGTCTCCTCGCCATGTTTCTCTTATTGGGCCATTGGTAATTGTTGTTAGCCATTTCCTCCAAAAGATCATAGGCCTCATCAAGCGACTTCCCCATCAATGAACCTCCAGCAGCAGCATCAATATTAATTCTAGTATGGTTGTTCAGTCCATTGTAGAAGGTTTGCACAACCAACCATTTAGGCAGCCCATGGTGTGGACACCTCCTAAGCAAATCCTTGAACCTTTCCCAGGCTTCATATAAGGTCTCCATATCGAATTGCACGAAGGTTTGGATGTCAGTCCTCAACTTGGCAGTCTTAGCAGGTGGAAAGAATTTTGCCAAAAATTTTTGTGCTAAGTCATTTCAAGTGGTGATCGAGCCAGCAGGAAGAGACTGTAACCATGCTTTAGCTTTGTCTCTAAGTGAAAACGGAAACAATCTTAGCCAAATTGCATCATCTGACACTCCATTATGCTTAAGGGTATCACATATCTCCAAGAAGTTTGCAATGTGCACATTAGGGTCATCATTGGGCAATCATCCAAACTGAACTGCTGTCTGGATCATTTGGATCAAAGCAGGCTTGATCTCAAAGTTGTTTGCTTGCACAGGTGGTCTTGTGATGCTAGATGAAGCTCCTTTCATGGTAGGCATGGCATAATCCCGTAATGCCCTAGGGTTTGCCTCTCTAGCAACCTCATTATTCCCTACTAGGATTACTTCTCTCCTTGGATCTTCAGCCATTTCTGGATCTACTTTTACCTCAGATTTCTTCCCTTCTCTGACTGCTTTAATGTTTTGTTTACAAGTGCATTCAATTTCTTGACTTGAAATGGGATTTGATTCAATTCTCACAAGTCGATCCGATTCTCTTTTTCAAGTTGTAATTTTGAAAGATTATTATCCTTTTTTTTTTTTTTAAGAGAAGAGAGAAGAGGAAAGAGAGAAAAAAGAGTTCTAGAGATGAGTCCTAAGGAGTCCTAAATCTAGAGATGAAAGAGAAGAGTGTTTTAATTAGGTTTAAATTTTAATGACAAACAAGTTAGCATAAAATGGACTTTCTATCCTAGGGTTAACCTAGATCTAGACAGCTCCTAACTGTTTCAAGATCGCCTTCAAGCACTCCAAGCCCAAAACTGACTAACTGTCTCGGCCAGGTAAGTGTAAGATATGGGAGGTCCCCTGCTTGTTGTTTTCTTAGACACCAACTGAGTTGGCCAGGTCAGACAACGGAACCAATTGAAAACCACCTTCTTAAACCACTTGCCTTAGACACCGAGCAATTAATCAATTCAAACCCGATCTAACTTTAGGACTTTCTTGTCCTATTGAGCTCGAATATCCTAGGGCCAACGTTTAATTGATTTTAGATTAAGGTCTAGGTTATGCAGGATGAAGGATGTGGTTTTTGGGCTAAGAAAGGGTGATCAAATCCCCACCTTATCTGATTAATGGGTTAAGTGCCCTTAAAGTTAATTATGGAGATGCAATGCAAAGAAACAAGATGTCCAATCAAGTTTGATTTTTTTTTTAATATTTTTGGTTATACTATATTAGTTAAGCATTATGAAATGTCAGTGATTTTTTTTTTAAATATCTAAAAATAAAATATCTAGATTACTAGTAAAATAACTATTCTTGATATTAAAGCACCAGTCCCCGGCAACGGTGCCAAAAACTTGTTAGCCTATTTTGCAAGTGCACGAAATCGCTCAAGTAATATAATGATAAATAAGAGATCGTTCCCACGAGGACTGAGTTTAATTACCAAAAATAAATGCTAATTTTACTAATATCTAAACGATCGAAACTGAATGACAGTGAAAAATAAAATTAACTCTAAAGAACTCAATGAAAGCTGAATCAAAATTTGATTGATAAAGCACTAGGGTATATCTGATTTCACTTGGACCAATTATCAATTTAGCTATTCCGATTAATAATCCAAATTTAATTATTAATGCAAGGATAAATAATCTTAAATTATTTAATAATCTCTCCCGAGTCTTATTAAATATACTAATTAAAACCTATAATCTATCTTCCAATAGTAAAATAGATTTTAATTAGTTCAATAAGCACAGTGATTATTTCCAAGATCCCACAGGTCAAATCTTCTGCTCCCGCTTCAATTATTATTCCGATGATGTTTGTTATTAACTCTAATTTATAATCTTCCTTCCCAGTACCAATTATAAATCGAAATCAATCAAGTACCAAAGATAATAATACTTAAAAGCATTAAGTGCAAATAACAAACAATTGTATTAACAAAGAAAATTAATACAAGATTCTGGAATTAAAATTAAATCCAAGCTACATCAAGTACCCTAGCTAGAAATTTAGCTTTTCATCATATCAAAATCAAACTCAAGTTTACTTGAATAAAACTCTAAAATCATCCTAACAATGTGTTCTAGAAAATAAATTCAAAGTAAACAAGAGAAAGAATTAAAAACTCTGAAGGAATTGCAGAGCCGAATGAATCTCTCTTCAAATCTTCCAGATACTCCAAACTCTCCTTGCTTGATTTCTAGCTTTCAAAGATGATTCTCCTCTCTCTTTTGCTGGTATTTTTCGATCCTTAAATAGGGCTAGGGCTAGGGTTTAGGTGATATTTTTTTTATGATTTTATTCTATATATCATTCTTTCTATTTGGTATAGAATCTCTCCTCCTTTGGATAGGCTTTAAGCAACCACTAGCCATCTACTCTTTATGCTGCCCAAATTTTCTGATTTTATTATGATTTTCATAGTAAAAGAAGAAAAGGAGGCATGGTTAATTAGAGAAGAAGAATTTCTTCCTTCCTGGGTCCACAAAATCTGCAAAACAAAGTAAGGTTTCGGCTGCCCAAATCATGTTTTCCAAGAATTGGTTCCAATTCTTTCTAAGTTTGCTCCTCATGCAGAATTAGTTTGGACTCTGATTTTCTTCCATTTAATTCTTTTCAAGATAGCTCTTTGCCACCCAAAATTGGTTGCCATATCAGATCTTTGTGCCAAGAAATACTCAGAAGAATCTGGGTGTATCGGGTGTTTCTTGTTGTGTCCAACATTGTTACCAACTTCAACCTACTGTAGCCACCTCATCTGGAATCCAAATTCAATTCTGTAAATTATGTTCTTTTCTTGCTTCTCTCAAAATTCTGTAGGATCTAATCTTGCTCAATTTGGAGTCCTGTAGCTTACCTTTTAGAGATCCTCACACCAAAATATCTAGAATTTAGATTGGTTGACTAGATGGGAGAGATTAACTACTTGATTTATTTTCTGCACCTCTAGTTTCTTTTCTGGCTGATAATGCCAAAAAAGATAAGGTGTGGGGTCCATTGATATCTTGATTTGGTTATTCTGCTTTGAGGTGGACTCTGATTTTGATGCAAGACCTGATGACTTCGAATGACAAACCCTGTTGAATCGGACTCAACCAATTTCACTTAATTTGACCTTTAAAATATGGTTAAGCTCAATTAGGTGTGACCTGGCTCAATTACCTGCAATTGATATAAAACATATCAGGTTCTTACATTTATTTAGTTAATTATTATACCAATTTCATCAAAATCATTAAAAACTAATAATAATAATTACTATAAAAATGTAATACATCATCTCCCATGAGACATCAACGGCAGACAACTCTCAAGATATTCATCACAACAACTCTCAATGATCCCAAGTTTCTAAGAGAGACTTAACTATAGGGCCATCTGCCAATTGGACAGGACTTCAAAAATAAGCATTCACATATTTAAATTAGTGGAATAGACTTCATGAATGGGCTTATAACTTGGACGTCTCTTATGTGCCTCTTCTTGGGCCTATTTCCTGGGTACTTCGGTGTCAAAGAGGGCCACCCTTTTAAGTTGAACTTAAGAGATCGTGGCAATCTGTAGACCTAAGAAATACATTGGTTTGGGCGAGGTTTTTTTTTTTGAGTTGCTTACCTGGCATGAAAGTAATTTAGTGAAAAGAAAAATGAACTTGAGAAATTTAAAATCATCATTATAATTTGTTGTAAATCTACAGTTTTACTTCATAAAATAATTGAAATGTGGCAAATATGTAAAGTTTCTACAAATTTCTCCTTATTTTTGGCACATTATAAATTTCTCTGTACTAATATAATCCTTGGAATAAAATTCATTGCCATGCTTCCATCAAAAAAAAAAAAAGAAGATGAAATTCGATTCTATGCTGAGAAATTCCAATTTAAGATATATAAAACTAGGGAGGGGATTACCACACCTCAAAAATAAGAGCAGGTCCATGTGTTGCTCCCCCGACCAATGTTGGGTACCTTTGATTCACATAAGATAAGGTGTGGTTGTTTTCCTTTTAGACTAATCCAACTAAAGATATTTTATTATCTGAGTTAACTAATAATTATGTTTTTATATTTGCTTGATCTATATCTCTTAAAGGAGTGAACCAGAGCCTGACTCGGCAGTCACAACTTTCTCTATTTTTAGTAATAAAAAATTCTGGATCCAATTTTTGGACTCTGCATCTTACAAAGATTAAAATTACGATAATTATAATAGTGAGTCTTTCCTTTTTTTTTTCTTCTTTCAGAAAAAATAGAATCTTTTAAAGGACAACTGATGGGAGAGAAGGACATACTCAAGGAAAGGAAGGTCCGAGGATACACGACTAAAGGTTTAGGCCACAGTTTCATTCATATGAGTTCCTCCTACATGGCATCAGAGGATTGGTGTCTTCTCACAAAACTGTTGTGATGCACTGAGCTGGTTAAGTGTGGAGTCACCAACCTAGCAAAAGGGTTGTAAAGAATCTAAGCAGCTATATGGGCCCATATGAAAATGAGTAAGTGAAGCTTTTTTTTCTTGCAGAAAGTATGCATCACGACAACAAATTTGATATCTTACGATTACTTTCCACTAATGACTTCCTGCTAATTAGCCTAGTCCGCAGGTTGACTTTGGAATTCATAAGATCTTATATTGTCTAGTCTTTCCAACCAGGACAAGTGCGCACCTCTTTCTGTTCCGTTACGTTTCATGATCCAATTTAGTCCTGGTCCATATAGGATGGCTGCAAATGGTGACAAAGAATTCTACCAACCAAACCTAGACTTCCCTCCGGAGCGAAAGAATTACACAACACAGTTTCAAACCAAGAAGTCTCTCAAAAATCATATAGGGTGGGCATTAGAGGAAAAATTATAGGACAGGTGCCATCATTTGCCATGTTTCTGCTAATATTAATCTGAAAGAAAAAAATTTAAAACTCAAAAATTCTTCTTACAAATAGAGTCATTAGTCTCATAATTAAAAATTAAAAATATGATGCTATCTTTCTTCCTCCTTTTTATGATATATATTAAATGGCCAAATGATATATACTGTGCAAATTAATCATCAAGTAGTCAATATACATATCTAAATAAATCGATATATAATTTTTAAAATATAAAATTTATTAATATACAATACACGGTCAGATGATACATATATAAAAAATTAGTCATCTAGCAATTTAATACATACCTTCAAGCAAATTATATATAGTTTTCAAAATATTATATTCACCGGTACACAATACATAGTATGGTGATACACACCCATCGACTTTTTAATGCATACTGTATGTTTATTTGATACATATAGTAGCAATCTAATACATATTTTTGAATAAATTAATATATAATTTTTAAAAAATAAAGTTTATTAATATATGATACATGACCAAATGATACATACTTCACAAATGAGTCATTTAAACCTAATACATACCTCCAAACAAATAAATATACTATTTACACAATATTATGTTTACCAATATATACTACATAGTGTACTGATACACACTTATTGATTTTCTAATATATACTATAAGTTTTTTTGATATACTGTATATTACGTATTGTACTACCAGACCATTTAGTATATACTGATGAATATAATGTTCTAAAAACTGTGTTAATTTACTTAGAGATATGTATTGGATTGCTAAATAACTAATTTACTAAATGTGTATTACTTGACTGTATGTTACGTATTGGTGAACTCCATATATATCAATTAGAGATATATATTGATTTGCTTGATGATTAATATTTTTAGCATGTATCATATGGCCATATAATATATATTAGTAAAAAAAAATTATTGAAAGGGAGGAAGAGAGAGAATGCCATACTTTTTAAAAAAATCACCAGATTGATAACTCTATTAGTAGAAAAGTCTTGACTTTTAGATTTATCTTTTAGGATTGGTGTTAAGAGAAACATGGCAAGTTGTGAAATGCACCTCATAATTTTTTTAATGCCCGCCCCATATGATTTTTGTTCCAAATTTAATATCTTACTAATAATTTCCACTAATGACTTCCTGCAAATTAGCCGGTCCATAGGTTTACTTTGGAATTCATAAGATCATATATCGTCTACGCTTTCCAACCAGGACAAGTGCACACCTCTTTCTATTCCATTACGTCTCATAATCCGATTTAGTCCAAGTCCATCCGGTGGAATTCCACAACATGAAGTTTCGAACGTAGAAGTCTCTCTTTCCTTCATGAGGACTGGAAGGGCTAGTAAAATCCACACCCCCCCCCCTTTTTTTTTGATGCAACACATCTAGGTTGGATTTGTTTACACTTAAAATTATCACCAAAAAGACATGTCCTAGCTATTATGTGGAGACATAGAAAACACGGATGAACATGATCACAGAAAATGACCACCACCTTTGCCTTCATATCATGATGGGGAAAAGCTCTTTACTAGTTGCTCCTTCATAAGAATGATGAAAGTGGATTACCTTCTGCATGCTTATCTTTGCTTGAGATATTGATTTTGCTACGTGACATGATGCATCACATCTTGAAGCTTCTAGGCATGCAAAACGTTGTAGAATTTGTTGCACTTGTCTTCTTGGTATCGTCAACAAGATATGTAACGAAAATTAGATTCAATAACAACCCAACCTCCAATGCCAAAACTAGAAGATTGACTACCAAGTTTGAGGTAGGAAGGTAGGGCAAGTAAGATCCAAATAAACCCACTACTTATAGGAAATCAAGCAAAGAAATATAAGCAAGAAGATCAGAGGAGAAGCATTTTACAAAGTCAAAATCTTTATTCAAAATAGTAAGATGCTTCATCATACATGAATAATGATTATACAGCGTAGATATGAAACAAGTTTCAACCTCTATGAATTAATTATTAGAAAAATTAAAAAATCATTTGAAATTTCAAAGAGAAACATCAAAGGTATCGATAAAACTTACTGTTAGGATTTGACGCCTCGAGATTCAGCCCACATTGAGCCCACAGCGAGGTTCGCGGCGAAAAACGGAGTCCAACGAGACCAAGATCACCTGAATCGGAGCTCGGATGGAGGAGATACGAGCTTTCGAAGTTGGCACAAAAATCGAGGCGGCGGAGGATCGCCGGCGACGGACGGCAGCGGCGCGGCTGCAGGCGGCGGCGCGCGGGACGCGCGTCCCAGGCCCGCGTGGGACGCGGGACCCAGGCCCGCGCGGGACGCGCGACCCAGGCCTGCGCGGGACGCGCGTCCCAGGCCCAGGCCCGCGTGGGACGCGCGACCCAGGCCCAGGCCCGCGCGGGATGCGCGACCCAGCGGCCTGCTGGCCCATCCCCGGTCCACCGTGGACCGGGTGGTCCACGGCCTGGCCTGTGGACCGCGTGGGCGTTTCCCACGTGTTTCTCGCGGTCCACGGCCCTATTTCGTGGACTGGAGCGCGATCGGACGGCTCAGGTGATTCCCGGTCTTGATCCGACGGTCAGGAGGGTTTCTTGGCTTTGTTAAGGAGTCCTAATCCCTCTCTAATCATGCTTTAACCTTTGTTTAAGCCTTTAAAAGGCCTGAGACGAAACAGAGAGGGGGGTTTTCGGTTTTCTCGCCGCCGTACGAACCGAGAGGAGAGAGAGAGGCGTGAGGCGCTGTGAGAGAAGGAGCAGGAGGCTCCTGGACAGCGGTCGCCAGGCTCTTCAGGGGTTCAGGGGGGTCTCCAAGAGAGAGAGCTTTTGTGAGGGAAACTTCATGTGAGAGATAATTGGGTGTACAAGGGTTGAGGGTGAGGTCTCCTCTTGTAAAATTTTCTTTTCATAGTGAAGTTTGCATGCCCCGTGGAGGCGAGCCCTTTTGTGGCTGATCCACGTATTTTGATTATTTTTCCTTTTGTTTTGTTTCTTCTTTCTTCCTGCTGCATCGTGTGGTACTGAAAGGGTCTTGGAAGGTGGTGTCCTGGCCAGACATCCACCCAACAAGTGGTATCAGAGCAAGGCGGTACAAGGACGCAGATTGCAGCGGTGGTGAGCAAGACTGAAGATGGAGAAAACAGGAACAATCAAGATGGAGATCAACAAGTTTGATGGTAAGAGCAATTTCTCCTTGTGGCAGGCAAGGGTGAAGGACGTGCTCATCCAACAGGGGTTGATCGAAGCTCTCTTGTGCGATGAGAAACCGACCACCATGGAGGTGCAGGATTGGAAACGGCTACAGATGCAGGCGGTGAGTACCATCCGTATGTACCTGACGGATGAGGTGGTGATCCATGTGCTGAGCGAGACTTCCCCGACGGTGCTGTGGTCGAAGCTCGAGGAGTTGTACATGGCGAAGTCTCTCACCAACACACTTTTCCTCTGGAGGCAGTTTTACCAACTGCGGATGACTGAGGGACAGAGCGTGCAGGAGCATTTGTGCCACTTCCAGAAGATCCTCACCGACCTTCTCAGCGTTGGCGAGAACGTTGAGGAGAAGACCAGGGCGCTGGTTTTGCTGGTGTCGCTTCCTTCTTCGTACGAGTCCTTGGTGACTGCTCTTCTAGTGGGGAAGAGCACTATCAAGATGGACGAGGTCACTGCGGCGATACTCCAGAACGAGGTTCTCAGGAGGGAGAACCCAGCTTCGAGCTCAGGTGTCGATAGCTCAGCTTTGATGACTTCTGGAGGTGCAGGAGGCGGTAGACGGAGCGACAGGAGATCGCATCGAGGGCGGTCTAAGTCCAGGAGGGACTTGAGCAAAACCAGGTGTTACCGGTGTGAAGAGTTGGGGCATCTAGCCAGAGATTGCCCTCAACTGAAAAATCGGACGGTGGCTGCTGTAGCGACGGCCGGCAGTGATTCAGATGGAGATGTCCTGGAGATATCTGACGAGGTATCTACTTCTTCCCAGCAGTGGATATTAGATTCTGCATGCCCCTATCATGTGTGTTGCAGAGAGGAGCAGTTTGACTCCCTGGAGAACAGTGAGAGCACTGTATATCTGCCGAATGGATCGAGCTGTGCGATCAGAGGCATTGGGACGGTCAGCTGGAGGACACATGACGGTGCAGTGAGGAGATTGGGGGAGGTCCGATACATACCCGATTTCAGGCGGAATCTTATCTCACTTAGCAGACTGGATTCGAGAGGCTACAGGACGGTAGCTGGTGGAGGAATCCTGAGGGTGCTATGCGGCGATAGGATTGTGCTGGAGAGGAAGAAGGGGAGCAGAGGACATTATTACCTGGCAGGGAGCCCAGTGCGAGGTGGAGCATCGGGAGCCAGGTGGAGTCCAGAGCGAGGTGGAGCTCCAGGAGGCGGATCGGGCACGAGACAAGAGACTCGGGAGGACGAGAGGCGACGTCGCGAGGTAAGATTCCTATTGCCGCAGGATGATGCCCCGAGCAGGTCTCAGGTCAGGAGGAGCACAGCATACGACGGAGATGGGATCGAGCAGCCTGGCTCGACTCCCATGTTTGCCCATCCATGATCAGCAGGCGATTGCCCCAGGGCATGGGGGCGAGGAGATCCAGAAGCTCTCGGAGTTTGGAGGAGGCCGAATATCGAGTCGAGGTGGAGATTGTTAGGATTTGACGTCTCGAGATTCAGCCCACATTGAGCCCACAGCGAGGTTCGCGGCAAAAAACGGAGTCCAACGAGACCAAGATCACCTGAATCGGAGCTCGGATGGAGGAGATACGAGCTTTCGAAGTTGGCACAAAAATCGAGGCGGCGGAGGATCGCCGGCGACGGACGGCAGCGGCGTGGCTGCAGGTGGCGGCGCGCGGGACGCGCGTCCCAGGCCCGCGTGGGACGCGGGACCCAGGCCCGCGCGGGACGCGCGACCCAGGCCTGCGCGGGACGCGCATCCCAGGCCCAGGCCCGCGCGGGACGCGCGACCCAGGCCCAGGCCCGCGCGGGATGCGCGACCCAGCGGCCTGCTGGCCCATCCCCGGTCCACCGTGGACCGGGTGGTCCACGGCCCGGCCTGTGGACCGCGTGGGCGTTTCCCACGTGTTTCTCGCGGTCCACGACCCTATTTCGTGGACCAAGCGCGATCGGACGGCTCAGGTGATTCCCGGTCTTGATCCGACGGTCAGGAGGGTTTCTTGGCTTTGTTAAGGAGTCCTAATCCCTCTCTAATCATGCTTTAACCTTTGTTTAAGCCTTTAAAAGGCCTGAGACGAAACAGAGAGGGGGGTTTTCGGTTTTCTCGCCGCCGTACGAACCGAGAGGAGAGAGAGAGGCGTGAGGCGCTGTGAGAGAAGGAGCAGGAGGCTCCTGGACAGCGGTCGCCAGGCTCTTCAGGGGTTCAGGGGGGTCTCCAAGAGAGAGAGCTTTTGTGAGGGAAACTTCATGTGAGAGATAATTGGGTGTACAAGGGTTGAGGGTGAGGTCTCCTCTTGTAAAATTTTCTTTTCATAGTGAAGTTTGCATGCCCCGTGGAGGCGAGCCCTTTTGTGGCTGATCCACGTATTTTGATTGTTTTTCCTTTTGTTTTGTTTCTTCTTTCTTCCTGTTGCATCGCGTGGTACTGAAAGGGTCTTGGGAGGTGGTGTCCTGGCCAGACATCCACCCAACACTTACCATTCAACTGCTAGACTAATAGCCCTGATATTAAATGCATCCCTTCAAAATGATCGATGGCTGCATAATAGGCTCCTAGTATTGGGTTTCTCTTGTAGATTTTATGTTCAAATCTGTCTCCTGGCCATTGAGCTAACACCTCCAGTTTGAGATGAGCTAGAGAGCTCTAGTTTCAATTCACAACATTTTTACGAGACAGTCCATAGTCAGGCGGGACATGCTTGTTCTGCAACACGAAGAGCGTAGCTCACTATTTTTTAAGAAAACAGAGAAGAGTGGGGAAACTTTAACCCAATATATTTAGGTGCAAGGTGATGTATACAAAATGAAGGGGAAGAACATTGAGCTCCACTAAATCGCAACTGCTTGCAATGTGTTGATAGCCTATGGTCTAAAACAAGACTTCTCCATGTAACTTTTTAGCTCCAAAGCACAGAGGATCTGATATATACCTTTAAACCTGGAGCAGTTCATAACAAAAGAAATGTTTATACATGTTTTGGAGAAAACTTCCCTCGTATATCTCACAAAATTGTACTGATACAAGGGAGGAACTACTGTTCTAGCCATAAGGACATAAATTTGGGTGCGTAGGTTCACGATTGGAATTAGACTCAGAATGAATTGGAATTAGAATTGGAATGACCATATCCTCCGACAGATTTGATTTGCGATTGAAAGTGGAATCGGAATAGAATTTGAATACCAAAGAAGAATAGAGATTAGATTTTGAGGGATTCGAGCATTCCCATTCCTCTTGGGACTCTCCTCCAACCAAAATGGAATAAAATTGACTCATTCCTATTCTTATTCCAAAGTCCAACTCTCCCAAACCAAACATATATCCGAAATAGATATAAAGCGGCCTGACATGTAGAATACCCCTCATCCATTACATTCTGATAGGTTGACAAGCATCAGGCGGTATTTGGTTCGTGATCAGAATTGGACTCGAAATGGCTATATCTCTCTTAGCATTTGGTTCGTCACTCAAATTGAGATGGGCATGGAATTTAAATCCTTAGGAAAAAATTAGGATTGAATTTTAAGGGGGCTGGGTGATTCTCATTTAGCTTCGGAATCAGAATGGGACTCCTTCCAACTAAATGGTTGGAATAAGATTCACATCTTTCCCCTTCCATTCCAAGCTCTTACTCCTCTCAACTAAACACCCCCTCAATCTCACTCCTACAATCTCCGTGTCACTAAATTTTTGGGCCAAGTTGGTCAGCTTGATGCGAGCCTAAACACAATTCTCAACCAACATGTTAGGGAAATTTCTTGAGCCTCTCTACAGATTATCAGTTGTGGCACCTAGAAGGTGTGCAATAGTACAAGCAGCACTAGTACCATGATAGCATACTTGAGAAATTTTTTGTGCACCATGGGTGGTGTAGAAAATCCGATGTGGAGTGCCGCTTTATGTGATTGGTCCACATAGTCACTGCTTTCCAACGCACATTTAATGCTTGCATTCTATTTTTTTATTTAAAAATTTTGCATAACGAAAATACTTCTGCTATTTGAAAAAAATTATGACATATTGTGGCATATTATGACCCCCTACACGCAGGATATCATAAGATGGCCCTAAAAATTATGACATCCTGTGATATATTATGATATCCTTCATCAAATTATGACTTTCTATATATAGGATGTCATAATATGGCTTAGGATGTCATAATATAGAAAGGATATTTTTGTCCAACTATTTTTCAATGCGCATTTAATGCTTGCAATTCTGATTTTTCGTTTGAAAATTTTGAATGTCAAAAATGCTCTTGCTCTTTGAAAAAAATTATGATATCCTATGGCATATTATGATATCCTGTTAAAATTATAACTTCATGCACATAGGATGTCATAATATGGACATAAGATGTCATAATTTTTTTCAAAGAGCAGGAGTATTTTCATCATTCAAAATTTTTGAATGAAAAAATGAAACTGTAGACATTAAATGCACGTTAGAAAGTGATGGCTATATGGACCAATCACATAAAGTGGTACACTCTATGTTAGATTTTCTACACAACCCGTGGTGCGCAAAGAATTTCTCCGGCATACTTATGACCTATGCTCCTAGGCAAATGGGATCTTATAGATGCATAGTAATGCCTATGGTGATGCCATCAGCCCTTTCAGTTGTGTAGGGACAAACTCTCTCATTACTTTTTATTCCCCAGATTGTCGAATGTACCTAGGTGTACTTGTAGGGTTTTTATTTTAAGACATTGAGAGTAAGAATTTCATAGTTAATAGGTAAAATGACCCTTTTTTTTCTTTAGAGAACCATATAATTGGAATGGAGGATAAGTATTTCATTGTCCATTAGTTAAAATAATGCAAAATAGTAGTTCCAAGTAGTCACCTCCCCAAAGGAGTTTAGCTCACTCATCCTCCTTTAATAAGAAAGCACATGCTAAACACTAATTGGATGAAATGGGAGAACTTTTTCCATCATTGTTTGCTTCATTTTAACAAGATATTATGCCCTAGAGAAAATGTCTATTATTCTCTAACTTATATATGCGTATGATTGTCTATCAAAATCAGAATGTTGCACAATGTAATTAGTTACGACTAAAAATGCAAGATTTAAATTATACATATCTTAGGGTCAACCTTGAAAATGTCAATTTAGATGGTAAATAGCCTTTCTATTAGCCTTTCATTGCCCCAACGAACCATGATCTCTAGTTAAGTTAACCAAGGATGGAAAGTGGTCATTTTACCTTGGTTAGTTTCAAGAAGGGTCCAAATTATATGACAATAAAAAAGTGGATGATCTATAAGAACTTTATGGGGCAATAAAACTTATATAAAGATGAAGCAATCCAAGTACTGTCTAAGATCTCTCAAGTCAACCTGCAGCCACCTATAGCAAATCAACCTACAATCACCTGCAACACCTTGATTTTCTAATCCCAACTCTTGAGTATACTCAATGGGAAGGATCTCATAAGCTCTTGGATGAGTTGGAGACTAAATCTATAGGGAGTATCCTTTTATAACGTGCCTCACTTATCAAAGCTAGTATCTGAATCAGTCACAATGATTGAAAGATGAATGTTATCCACGATGATTGTGTAGAGTTCAACTTTATCAAACCATCAAATATATCTCTATCACTTTATCAGATATTTATCTTTAGTTAAAATTCAGATTCATCTAAAATATATAAAATAAATCTCGATGTATATTAGCGTGGGCTATATCCGAATAGAGTTGATCGGATAAAACTCTAGCATTCTCTCACTTGACTCAACCTAATACAAGCATCTTCATTTTAATTATTTAAAGCATTTCAAATATTTTTAATGAAATTCTATCTGGATCCGATAATTAAAAATTGATGTAGTCATATTTAAAAACTTAATTCCTCCATGGGATATACACTGCATACTTGATTAATTATAAAATAACCAGTAGTATGAATTATGGCAGCAAATGTATTATCTATCAATACATGACCTTCTATGCATCACAATACTAATGACACCTCATAACCAAGTTCTTTATGTGGAGCTTTACATTGTGAATAGATAAAATTTTATATCTATTTCTTGATCATCTTTATATCATATGATAAATAGCTGATCAATATAAAATAAAATAAAATAAACTTTATTATAAAATTCAATATAATAATTTTATATATAATGTCCCATACATATCAATCATAAAATGAGCTAATCAGTCTTATATGATCTATATGATCTCTAAAAATCTTGGGAGTGAATTCTTTCATCAATGGATTTGCAATCATTAGCTCCACAATAATATATTTCATAGATACGATGTTCTCCTTTATTCTTTCATGAAGAGCAAAATATTTAATACTAATATGCTTACAAGCACTTGTACTTTTCATATTATTAGAGAATCTTACTGTAGAATTATTATCACAATATATCTTGATTGATTTGGTAATAGAGTCAACAACTCTAAGTCCTGTGATGAAATTCTTTAACCATATAGCTTATTAGAAAGTCTCATAATAAGCTATGTACTCTACTTTCATAGTGGATGAAGTGATAAGATCTTGTTTCGCTTCCAAGATATAGCATGTCCTGCAAGTAGAAAGATGTATTGATGGTAGACTTTCTATTGTCAGTGCATCTAGCAAAGTCTGAATCTAAATAATCAATAAATTCAAGATGATCATACCATCTATATGTGAGCATGTATTTTTTGATATCTTACAAGTAACGTATGATTTTATTTGTAGCTTTCCAATGCTCCATTTCTAGCTCATGTTGATAAAGCTACAGTATTGATATAGCAAAAGCAATGTCTGGATTGTAGGAACCAGATCTAGGGTTTCAGGGTTAGATCTTGAAACTTTTTCAAGATCATACAGCGAAAGACTAAAATAAATCAAAATTTATTTTCTAAAACCAGAGAATTCCTAGATCTAAGATCCTATTACATGATTATTACATAGCATTAAATCAAAAATTAAAATATATAAATATAGTATGAACTACATGTTGATCATATCAACATGTTTTTATACCACATCTAATGTATGTATTAAATAATAGATCAGATCTATTACCTTGCAAGTTAGATGCTCTAACCTTGTTGATCCGGGCTTAAGGATGATATTGCAAGCCGCACACGCGTCCGGCCTCTAGGAGTCATCCACACGAGTCCACGAATCTCGATCAGAAGTCCTGCTTCAGGAAATCAGCACAGTATGCTAGTACTGTGCTGATCCTTCTTTGATGGTTGATCAGGTGCCTCCTTCTTCTTGATTTGGACTCTTCCAAAGATGGAAAGTAGAAGGAGTTTCAGATCTGAGACGCTCTTAGGAAACTCAAGATGGAGGGAGGAAAGATATGAAAACAAAAACCCTAGAAGAAGACCCTCTTCTTCTTCACGTTTTTCTCTCTAGACACCCAAACTTGCATCTTTTATATCTCCATGACCCAAAGGTATTTCTCTCTGATTTTTGGATAGCACAAAGGTCTCTCAAATCTCTGACTTCTACCAAAATTTTATGAAGAAACTCATCTTATATAGGGAGATATGATAGAGTCCTTATCTAGGTCAAACACCTAGTCAAGGCTTATCCAAACATGGCAAGTTAAGGGATGCCCAACTCTTGAGCACCTCCTCCATATTTTCGTGTATGGATCACCAGAAAAGGGTACACAATATAAATCCTAAAAGTCACAAAAATTTCAAAAAAAATTTGGATAAATTCGGTGCAAAATTGAAAGAGTTTTGGATTTCTAAAACTCTATCTCATAGAATTCGAAATCCAAACTTATTCCTTTTAGATTTGATCCAAACCACCTTCCATGTAAGAAAGAAGAGAGGAGACCTTTTGTGAATGTGGGAGAGATCTGGGAGAGGGCTTTTATCACACAAAATAAGTGGAGATTGGCGTTGAATAAGAGAGAGGGCGTGGAGAAGGCTTATGTGGCGCAAGGTGGAATCCTAGTCTTACTAGGATTCTGTCTTATGACTTGTTTTAATTTAGTTTCCCAAACCAAATCAAATCAAAATTAGATCAACCCAATTAAAATAGGTCTTAACCTAATTAAGAATCTAATTTAATCATATTAAATTAGATTTAAATCTGATTTAATTTTTTAATCAAATTAGAAATTAGATTGACCCAAGTCCTAGTTGAACTAGGACTAGTTTTTCCTTGCACTTGGCTTATCCAATAAATCAATTGAACTTGATCCAATCATGTCCAAACCAAATCTAATTAAATCATATTTAATTAGACTTAATCTTAGCCCATTGGCTTAATCAAATTAAGCCAATTAGCAATCGAATTGCTAATCGATCCTCCTGCAATACTTGCACTAGGTTAAATGTCAATCGTATTGATCATTTAACCCTAGAACGATTCTCAATCGTTGATCAACCATCCGATCGGATCATGAACTCTAATGTGTGTGACCTCATAGGTCCAAACCTAAGCCGATAGTATAGGAATAAATTTTTATACCAATCGAAGTGACCATCTAGCAATGGTACCCGACGACCGGATAGGTCGAATGTGTAGAACAACATCCTTAGAACCCATGCGGATATAGTTTTCATATAATTCATCCCCTTGACCAAAATAATCATAGGACGCCCCAGAGTTTAACTGTCAACTCTGATCAGGTTGTCCACATTGTATTTCAAAATATCAAATCCATCTGATGAATTACCCTGGCCAAGGTTTTGCTAAATTGAAATACAGCGACTCATTCTTCTCCAATTCTTGGAGTGGTCAATCTCATCTCGATCACACTCTGACTTTGCAAGTACTTGACTGTGCCCAGAAGCCTTCCGTCCCTGAATTAAAAATTTAGTTAGTCCAGTACCAAAGCACAGTGAGTTGCTTGCAAGTCACTGAGACGATCTCAGGTCTAAGGGACACTTATATCTATATCCCATCAGAGACATTCTCGACAGCAGAATGCTCTGGAGTTGGTCACGTTCAATGATGATGTACCCTTACATCTCACCTGTATGCCATACCAGTGTCTCCACACTCTTTGGTTAAGAGGACAACCAATCCATATGGCCTACAGCGACCTATGCTCGATAGAAGCTGTCGTCCTTATTAACAGCCTATCATTTGGTCGTGAACAGTTTTAAGGACTAATCGATAAATCCTCTCTTTATCGAATCTAAATAGTCCTAAGGACTTCATCATAACAACGGAGTTCATTAGAAGATGAAAGCTTATGATGAAAATGCCAAATATATTTTATTTATTAACAAATCAATTATAATACTTGGTTGCTCAACCGTCAACAGCTTGACGATTGGCTTTTTGAGACACATTTCCCAACAACTCTCACTTGTCCTAAAGCCACTCGGCATAGTATCTAATACCCATCTTCGACTTGTGGTTGTCGAACTCCTTTATCGCCAGGGCTTTAGTGAAGGGGTCGGTTAGGTTCTCTTTTTCATCGATCTTCTGAAAGTCGACGTCACCTCGATCTATGATCTCTCGGATCAGGTGGAAGCGACGCAAGATGTGCTTCGTCCGCTGATGTGCTTTCGGTTCCTTCACCTAAGCTATGGTACCAGTGCTGTCACAGTAGAGCAGGACTGGACCATCGAGAGAGGGTACTACTCCGAGCTCGTTGATGAATTTTCTCAACCACACAGCTTCCTTCACAGTATCCGATGCTGCGATGTACTCCACTTCACAAACAGAGTCCGCCACAGTATGTTGCTTGGAACTCTTCCAGCAGATGGCTCCACCATTCAGAGTAAAGATATAACCCGACATGCTCCTGCTGTCATCATGGTCAGATTGGAAGTTGGAGTCTGTGAACCCCACAAGTTTCAGATCTGACTCGCCATAAACCAACCATTGGTCCTTAGTATTTCTCAAATACTTAAGGATGGCTTTAACCACTTTCCAGTGGTTTTCTCCAGGATCAGATTGGTATCTACTCACTACTCCTAGTGAGTATGCCACATCTGGTCTTGTAC
Organism: Elaeis guineensis; assembly: GCF_000442705.2. Lineage (NCBI taxonomy): Eukaryota > Viridiplantae > Streptophyta > Magnoliopsida > Arecales > Arecaceae > Elaeis > Elaeis guineensis. The sequence continues at coordinate 101,973,006 of NC_026003.2, forward strand.
ATGTCATGGCGTATATGATAGATCCCATGGCTGAAGCATATGGGACTCTACTCATACGCTCTCTCTCTTCAGGAGTTGTCGGACAATCCTTCTTAGAGAGAGAAATTCTTTGGCCTATCAGTAGATAGCCCTTCTTGGAATTCTCCATGATGAACTTCTTCAGCACAGTGTCTATGTACATGGACTGGGATAGCCCAAGCATCCTTTTAGATCTATCCCTATAGATCTTCATCCCTAGGATGTAGGATGCTTCACCCAAGTCCTTCATGGAGAACTGTGATGACAACCAAACTTTTATTTCCTGTAGTGCGGGGATGTCATTCCCGATTAAGAGAATGTCATCCACGTACAAGACAAGGAATACCACAACTAGACCATTTGCCCATTTATAGATGCAGGGCTCTTCTCCATTCTTAATGAAGCCATACGTTTTGATCACCTTATCAAAACGCATGTTCCAACTCCGAGAAGCTTGTTTCAATCCATAAATGGATCTCTGAAGCTTGCACACCTTGGACTCATCTGTGGATGTAAACCCCTCAGGTTGTATCATATACACCTCTTCGGTCAGCTCTCCATTCAGGAAGGCTGTCTTTACATCCATCTGCCAGATCTCATAATCCAGATGGGCAGCTATTGTAAGCATTATCCGAATGAATTTGAGCATTGCCACGAAAAAAAATATCTCGTCATAGTCAATACCATAACGTTGACGATACCCCTTGGCGACCAGACAGGCTTTATAGGTCTCCACCTTTCCATCTGCGCCCCTCTTCCTTTTGAAGACCCATTTACACCCAATGGGTTTAACCCCTTCAGGTGGGTCAACCAATGTCCATTCATCGTTGACCTTCATGGACTCTATTTCGAATTTCATAGCTTCAAGCCATTTCTCAGAATCAGGTCTCTGCATTGCATCCATATAGGTGATCGGATTCTCATTATTCTCATCAAGTTCGATGGGATCGCCATCCCAGATCAAGAAACCGTAGTATCTGTCCGGCTGACGCGGTACTCTACCAGATCGCCTTAATGGTGCAGGTACATTGGGCTCCGGATATGATCTAATCATATCAGACTCAGGTTCAGCTATTGGTGTCGGTCCTTCTACCTGTTGAACTTCATCAAGTTCAACCTTAGAGGCAACAGTTCCTTCACCAAGAAACTCCTTTTCTAAAAAAATTGTCTTAAGGCTGACGAATACTTTTTGTTCATCAGCATGGTAGAATAAATATCCTTTTGTCTCTTTGGGGTACCCAGTGAATGAGCATTTGTCAGACCTAGGTCCAAGTTTGTCTGTGACTAATCGTTTGACATAGGCCAGGCACCCCCAGACCCTAAGGTGTGAAAGTGCTGGCTTACGTCCTGTCCATATCTCATATGGAGTCTTAATTAGAGACTAACTTGGAATCCTATTTAACAGATAATAGGCCGATTCGAGTGCATATCCCAGAAGGATATCAGCAAGCTAGCCAAAACCCATCATGGATCGGACCATGTCTAACAGAATCCGATTCCTCCTTTCAAACACACCATTATGCTGTGGTGTTCCTGGAGGAGTTCATTGGGAGAGAATCCCATTCTCTCCTAGATATGTGAGAAACTCACTAGAAAGGTATTTCCCTCCTCGATCAGATCAAAGAGTTTTAATACTCTTTCCAGTTTGTTTTTCTACTTCACTTCAGAATCGTTTGAACATTTCAAATGAATCCGATTTATGTTTCATTAGATAGACATATCCATATCTGGATAGGTCATCCGTGAAAGTTATGAAGTAAAAATATCCACCTCTAGCACTTATGCTCATGGGCCCGCATACATCAGTATGTATTAGGCCCAAGAGCTCAGTAGCTCTCTTACCTTTTTCAGTAAAAGGTGACTTGGTCATTTTACCAAGAAGACAGGACTCACAGGTTGGAAGTGATTCACAATCACTGACTTCGAGGATTCCCTCTTGAGTCAACCTGTTTATTCTGTTCTTGTTTATATGACCTAGCCTACAGTGCCATAAGTAGATATCTGACACACTATCTAATCTAGGGTGCTTGCCAGTAGAATAGACTCTTATCGGGCTTGATCTTTTTGGTCTGGCTCTGCACTGATGTCCCAGCCTGAACTTGCACATTCTTCACTTTCTTCTTCTTGTTCTTCTTCCCTTTCTTAAAAGGTCAAGAACCAGAAGACGAACCTCCCACTAAGTTCACCGACTCCTTGTGAAGTTGGTGATCCTTCTCAAAGTTCTGAAGCAACCCCAGTAACCCATGGTAGTTCTCTTCAGGCTTTGTCATTCTATAATGAGTGAGGAATGGGAGATAAGACTTGAGCAGCGAGTTCAGTATTGCATCTTTCCCAAGCTGCTCATGCAAGGAAAAGCCGAGCTTGCTTAATCATTCCATCAGCTCGATCATGTACAATACATGATCAGTGACAGAGGCACCATCCCGCATTTTGGCGTTGAAGATGGCACAACTAGTCTTGTGCCTCTCCACGTCATCAGGTGTGCCAAAGGCATCCTCCAACACTTGAAGCATGTCCTTTGGCTGAGCCATCTCGAATCTGCGACTGAACTCGTCACTCATGGTAGCCAGCATGATACAGCACACCGTGGTCCGGTCACTGAGCCACTTCTGGTAAGTGTCTCTGACTGTTCCACGTGCATTGGCAGCTGGCTCCTCAGGTGCAGGATCCATTATCACATATAGGATCCGTTCATGCTTCAGGACTATCTTCAACTTTCAGTACCAGCTACCGAAGTTGGATCCCACCAACTTATCATTGTCCAACAATGATCGGAGCGATAGGGAAGTGGCCATATTTGCACAAAGGAGAACCATAACCTAATTAGTAATTGATTCATTAAACCTAAAGATTTGGACTTTAATCAAAAGGTTTCTCCCACTATTTTATTCGAATTGGTGGCCTCTACCTCCAATTCGAGGAATTACCCTAATTCCTTAGCGGGTACTAGAATCCACTTAGACTGCACACAAGCCCAACTTTGGTTGGCCAACCCATGTACATCTAAGGGTAGGTTCATAACCAATTATTTTTCTAAATAATTTCTAGTAATTTTAATTTTTCTCCAGAAACCTAATCAGTAGGCTTTGGCCTCCACTGTAAGGATCCGGTTAGGTCCAACCATTAACATGATCATACTTGGTGTATCTAACCAACGAATGATTAAGCCCAACTTTGGTTGGCTCACCTAACCACCATTAGAGAGATACTTCCAAGTCGTCATATGATGAGTGATAATTCCATTAGTCAACAAGCACCAGGCCTTTGGGTCTGCAATGATTATTGAGTTAATGGACTCATTATCAAATACCTTAATGGGAGGCTATGACTCAGTTATCTCCATAACTTTATCATTTTAAGGACCTAATAATTTTAGAGGATTTAAATAATATAGAGGATGAGGTCAGATGAACCAGCTTATCATGATCCTCCCACTGGCTTCACCAAGTCAGCTTAAGGGAGACCATTAAAAGGGCTGGTCTAGGAGCACCTAAATCAGTCACACTGATTTACCTAGCTGACATGGGTCAGCTCGAATAGTCAAGTAATCCAATCAAAATATAATTTCACCAAGAGGTCAGGTAAGTTCGATCAGTGGGAGGGTCTGCCAAAGCTTGCCTTAGACACCATCAAAAATGGCCAGGTAAGCGGGCTCCCAATTAAAAACCACCGGTCTGGTTTACCTTAGACACCAACTGGTTTAATTAGTTTCGATTAGATCAACCTAACAGTTCGTGCTAGACCGCTTAGCCAAGAATCAAGTCCATTTGGTTCTCGTTAAAGACATGAACTTGACCAACTACAACTATTGTAATTGATCTAGAGAATCCTTGACCTAATCTAAGACAACAATTGATTAGATTTAGTCAATTCTCTAATTAAGTCCATCTTTAATCTAACCATAGGTCTAACCCAATTAATGGACCTAATTTCCACTAACCCATTAACCCAATGTGTTATGGTTTGTGTCTTAGGTTCTTCAATTCATAATCCTAGAACCTAATCAAACAACTTCTTAATTCTTAATTAAGTTTTGGGCTGAGGGTTGGGTTCGGCTTTTCAAAAAATAATTTTTATATTTGTAAAATAATTTTACAATATGATTCTACCAATCATATTGCATGTTTGATTCATAATCAAGATGCAAGTGAAATAAACATGAAACTACTTTAGATCTAATCTAAACAGGTTCATATAATTGAAACAGTTTCAACTTTAAACAATTTTTTTGCACAAAAATTATTAACAAAGAGATTTTATTTTAGATTTAAATATCTTTTAAATCTAATAAATTATAAATTTAATTTAGATCATATCTAACAAATTTATGATTAAAGATAGATTACACAAACTAGGACAACCTTTGCACTGTAAGGGGTAAACCTTACAGCAGGACAACCTTGCAGTTTGTGATTGATCTAAAATTTTAATTTTAGATTTAATAATCATATTATAAATTAGATCTAATCTAAGAAATAATCTAAGCATGTATAAATAATCATGTAATAAAGAACCTAGGCTCTGATACCAATTGTAGGAACCAGATCTAGGGTTTCAGGGTTAGATCTTGAAATTTTTCAAGATCATACAGCGAAAGACTAAAATAAATCAAAATTTATTTTTTAAAATTAGAGAATCCCTAGATCTAAGATCCTATTACATGATTATTACATAGTATTAAATCAAAAATTAAAAATATATAAATATAGCATGAACTACATGTTGATCATATCAACATGTTTTATACCACATCTAATGTATGTATTAAATAATAGATCAGATCTATTACCTTGCAAGTTAGATGCTCTAACCTTGCTGATCCGGACTTAAGGATGATGTTTCAAGCCACACACACGTCCGGCCTCTAGGAGTCATCCACACGAGTCCACGAATCTCGATCAGAAGTCCTGCTTCAGAAAATCAGCACAGTATGCTAGTACTGCGCTGATCCTTCTTTGATGGTTGATCAGGTGCCTCCTTCTTCTTGATTTGGACTCTTCCAAAGATGAAAAGTAGAAGGAGGAGTTA
>NC_026003.2:101978151-102011832 GCF_000442705.2 Elaeis guineensis
TTTTGCACAAAAATTATTAACAAAGAGATTTTATTTTAGATTTAAATATCTTTTAAATCTAATAAATTATAAATTTAATTTAGATCATATCTAACAAATTTATGATTAAAGATAGATTTACACAAACTAGGACAACCTTTGCACTGTAAGGGGTAAACCTTACAGCAGGACAACCTTGCAGTTTGTGATTGATCTAAAATTTTAATTTTAGATTTAATAATCATATTATAAATTAGATCTAATCTAAGAAATAATCTAAGCATGTATAAATAATCATGTAATAAAGAACCTAGGCTCTGATACCAATTGTAGGAACCAGATCTAGGGTTTCAGGGTTAGATCTTGAAATTTTTTCAAGATCATACAGCGAAAGACTAAAATAAATCAAAATTTATTTTTTAAAATTAGAGAATCCCTAGATCTAAGATCCTATTACATGATTATTACATAGTATTAAATCAAAAATTAAAATATATAAATATAGCATGAACTACATGTTGATCATATCAACATGTTTTTATACCACATCTAATGTATGTATTAAATAATAGATCAGATCTATTACCCTGCAAGTTAGATGCTCTAACCTTGCTGATCCGGACTTAAGGATGATGTTTCAAGCCACACACACGTCCGGCCTCTAGGAGTCATCCACACGAGTCCACGAATCTCGATCAGAAGTCCTGCTTCAGAAAATCAGCACAGTATGCTAGTACTGCGCTGATCCTTCTTTGATGGTTGATCAGGTGCCTCCTTCTTCTTGATTTGGACTCTTCCAAAGATGAAAAGTAGAAGGAGGAGTTTCAGATCTGAGACACTCTCAGATAACTCAAGATGGAGGGAGGAAAGATATGAAAACAAAAACCCTAGAAGAAGACCCTCTTCTTCTTCACGTTTTTCTCTCTAGACACCCAAACTTGCGTCTTTTATATCTCTATGACCCAAGGGTATTTCTCTTTGATTTTTGGATGGTAAAAAGGTCTCTCAAATCTCTGACTTCTCCTAAAATTTTATAAAGAAACTCATCTTATATAGGGAGATATGATAGAGTCCTTGTCTAGGTCAAACACCTAGTCAAGGCTTATCCAAACATGGCAAGTTAAGGGATGCCCAACTCTTGAGCACCTCCTCCATATTTTTGTGTATGGATTACCAGAAAAGGGTGCATAATGTAAACCCTAAAAGTCATAAAAATTCTAAAAAAAAATTGGATAAATTCGGTGCAAAATTGAAAGAGTTTTGGATTTCTAAAACTCTATCTCATAGAATTCGAAATCCAAACTTATTCCTTTTAGATTTGATCCAAACCACCTTCCATGTAAGAAAGAAGAGAGGAGACCTTTTGTGAACGTGGGAGAGATCTGGGAGAGGGCTTTTGTCGCACAAAATAAGTGGAGATTGGCGTTGAATAAGAGAGAGGGCGTGGAGAAGGCTTATGTGGCGCAAGATGGAATCCTAGTCTTACTAGGATTCTGTCTTATGACTTATTTTAATTTGATTTTCCAAACCAAATCAAATCAAAATTAGATCAACCCAATTAAAATAGGTCTTAATACAATTAAGAACCTAATTTAATCAGATTAAATTAGATTTAAATCTGATTTAATTTTTTAATCAAATTAAAAATTAGATTGACCCAAGTCCTAGTTGAACTAGGACTAGTTTTTTCTTGCACTTGGCTTATCCAATAAACCAATTGGACTTGATCCAATCAAGTCCAAACTAAATCTAATTAAATTATATTTAATTAGACTTAATCTCAGCCCATTGGCTTTATCAAATTAAGCCAATTAGCAATCGAATTGCTAATCGATCCTCCTGCAATACTTGCACTGGGTTAAATGTCAATCGTATTGATCATTTAACCCTAGAATGATTCTCAATCGTTGATCAACCATCCGATCGGATCATGAACTCTAATGTGTGTGACCTCATAGGTCCGAACCTAAGCCGGTAGTATAGGAATAAATTTCTATACCAATCGAAGTGATCATCTAGCAATGGTACCCGACGACCGGATAGGTCGAATGTGTAGAACAACATCCTTAGAACCCATGCGGATATAGTTTTCATATAATTCATCCCCTTGACCAAAATGATCATAGGACACCCCAGAGTTTAACTGTCAACTCTGATCAGGTTGTCCACATTGTATTTCAAAATATCAAATCCATCTGATGGATTACCCTGACCAAGGTTTTGCTAAATTGAAATACAGCGACTCATTCTTCTCCAACTCTTGGAGTGGTCAATCCCATCTCGATCACACTCTGACTTTGCAAGTACTTGACTGTGCCCAGAAGCTTTTCGTTCCTAAATTAAAAATTCAGTTAGTCCAGTACCAAAGCATAGTGAGTTGCTTGCAAGTCACTGAGACGATCTCAGGTCTAAGGGACACTTATATCTATATCCCATCAGAGACATTCTCGACAGCAGAATGCTCTGGAGTTGGTCACGTTCAATGATGATGTACCCTTATATCTCACCTGTATGCCATACCAGTGTCTCCACACTCTTTGGTTAAGAGGACAACCAACCCATATGGCCTACAGCGACCTATGCTCGATAAAAACTGTCGTCCTTATTAACAGCCTATCATTTGGTCATGAACAGTTTTAAGGACTAATCGATAAATCCTCTCTTTATCGAATCTAAATAGTCCTAAGAACTTCATCATAACAACGGAGTTCATTAGAAGATGAAAGCTTATGATGAAAATACCAAATATATTTTATTTATTAATAAATTAATTATAATACTTGGTTGCTCAACCGTCAACAGCTTGACGATTGACCTTTTGGGACACATTTCCCAACATGGATGCATATAAATCCTGGCATCATTTAAACTCCCAACAATAGATGCATAAGGTATGGACCTCATTTTCTTTATTTCGTCTCATTTCTTAGACATAGAAATTTGTTAAGTTTACCACCTTTTATAATAGGAGCACACCTAGAGAAATATTTTTTCATCCCAAATCTTTCTAATATTCTAGAGATGCAAGTCCTTTGAGATAGATCAAGTAACCCTAAGGATCTATCTCTATGAATCTTAATGTTGATAATATAAGCGACTTCATCCATATCTTTTATCTTAAAATTTTAAAATAGAAACTATTTGATTTTCTTAAGCAGTCCAATATCACTACCAGTAAGTAGAATAGCATCCACATATAATATCAAAATTATGAACTTACTTCTACTAACTTTTAAGTATATATATTGATCAATTATATTTGCTTCAAATCCAAAGGACGTGATTATCCCATTAAATTTGAGATACCATTGTCTGAAAACCTATTTAAATTGATAACTAGATTTCTTTAATCTACAAATCATATTCTTTTGTCCACTAACAATAAACCCTTAGGTTGTTCTATATAGAGTTCTTCCCATAGATCACCATTGAGGAAGATCATTCTTACATTCATCTGATGCAACTCTAAATCAAAATGAGCTACTAAGGCTATGACAATCTTAAAGGAGTCTTTCGAAGAAATAGGAGAATAGGTCTCTTTAAAGTCAATGTTCTTCTTTTGTGCAAAATTCTTTATCACAAGTCTAGCTTTATATTGTTCAACTTTATCATTGAGATTTCTTTTGATCTTATAGATCCATTTACAATCTATCGATCGCACCCCTTTTGATAGGTCAACTAATTCTCAGACATAATTTTTATGCATAAAGCTCAGCTCTTCTTTCATAGCATCCAACCATAATAAGGAGTTCTCACCATTCATGGTTTGTAAAAATATCTCAAGGTCATCATCCTTTTCATCCATATCAATTAAATACATCACATAATTTGATGGTATAGCAGATTTTTTTATTCTACTAGATCTCTAAAGAGCCATCCCTTGATCCACTTGTGGTGATGGTTGGATAGTTGCTTCTTCAGCAATAAAAACCTTATGAGGTGGAACTTGATGAAACGGTGGTTCCTCATGAATGTTATATTGAGAAATAATTATAGGAATCATCACTTCAGTCTGCTTTTCAGGTATAAAATTATTTTTGATATTTTTCTAAAGATAATATCTTAAGGTTCTCTACTCCCATAAACATGCCATCTTCTAAAAATTTTACTTTATTAGTTTCTGCTATCTATGATATACAAGATGAATAAGAGAACTATACCCTTTTAACCTCTCTGGATAACTAATAAAAAATTATTGATCATTCTAAGATCAAATACCTTTTTTTGTGGATTATAAATCTTGGTTTTAGGTGAACAATCTCATATACACATATATCCCAAACTAGATTTTCTACTAATCCATAACTCATAAGGAGTTTTTTGAACTATCTTAGTAGAATTCTTATTTAATAAATGCATAGCTGTCTTTACAGTCTCACCTCACTAGAAAATAAATAATGTAGAATAACTTAGCATAGCATGAATCATTTTTTTAAGCATTCTATTTCTTCTTTCATCTACACCATTTTGGTCTGTTATGCCAAGCATTGTATATTGAGGTACAATCCTTTGTTCCTTTAAAAATTTTGCTAATGGTCTTGGCCTTTGATCCATCTCAGTATATCTACCATAGTATTTGATACCTTTGTCAGATTTGACTACTCTAATCATTTTTTTTGATGATCTCTCAACATCTATTTTAAATTCTTTAAAAGCCTCAAATACATCAGTCTTATCAAATAGAAGGTATAGATACATATATCATGAATAATCATCAATGAATGTGATAAAATACTTTTCACCTATTAAACATAAGAAAAAAAATCTGCATCCATCAGTATAAATGATTTTCAAAGCTCCATCACTCCTTTTGATATCCTTTTTCGATGTATATGTCTGCTTTGCCTTTATACAGTCAATATAGGTTTCAAAATCAATGAAGTTTAATGATCCTAAGATCTCATCCCTCACTGACCATTTGACCTTCTCTTCAAAGATATGACCCAATCTCTAGTGCCATAACATAGAGGAGTTATCATTAATTCTATCTTTTTTATTACAAGAATAATTTGCAAAGAAAGACTACTCAAATGAATGATGCAAAGACAACTTATAAAGACCATCACACAATAACCAAAACCAACAACTCTAGAGTCTTTTTATTAGATCAAATTTAAAATTTCTAAAAGAAACATAAAAACCAACTTTATCCAATATTGGAACAAAAATTAAATTTTTAAAAAAAAATATATATAAAATCCTATTTAAACCTAAGAAAAATCTAAGACTATCTTGTAGCATCTAACTGTCTTGACAAGTGAATGTGCTTAATTTTTGGTGACAGTGGATCATTTACTTTCAGTCAGAGGCTTTCTTAATAGGAAGCCCTGCAAGTTGTTGGCAATGTGCATAGATACACCAGAATCAGTCACTAGGTAGAAATAAGAACATTTACTACATTGGATTCAAAACATATAAGAGAGTAAAGGGTACTTTTCTCTTGCAGCCATTTTTTGATACTTTATGCAGTTTTTCTTCAAATATTTTTCTTTTGCAGAAGAAGCATTTAATGACTTTATTAATAGCTTCACCTGATACTACAGCAGTATCTTCTTTTCTTTTGCTTTGGGTGCACCTTTTCTTTACCTTGTTTCTCACTGACTTGATGTGAAGCCAAATTCTCGCTCTCTATCTTCTCCCCTCAATCTGTCCTCCTCTTAAACATATTTGATTAGTAATTTATTAACTATCCACTCCTCATTATGTGGATTATAGGAGATCTTAAAGAGGTTATATTTTGATGGAAGAGAAGTAAGAATAAAATGGACTAGGAAAGCATCTGATATAGTTACCTTAATATCATTTAACTACTGCAATATCCCTCATCTCTATGATGTGCTTATGTATACCAGATTTGCCTATATATTTGTAGAGACTAATCTCATCATCAAGATGCTAGCTTTTGCTTTATCAAAGCTTACGAATTGCTACTCTGTAGTACTTAAAAAAATCATGTGCCTTTTTCACATAAAGGGATAGATCTCCTAATATGCTTGGCCATGTTGGATTTTATTAGGAGCAAACTTAGGCGATTGGAACACTCCTATTTTTTATAAAAGCTCTTCTATTTTGGTGTACTTTCATTCATAAGTGGTGAAGATTCATCTACTCAAAATATTAGATCAAGATCAACACATCTTAATATAAGCATTATTCTTTCTTTCCATTCTAAAAAAGTTGATCCATTAAGAAAAAAAAATTTCTATGCTGCTATCAATCATTATGAAAATTAATGTTGTAAAAGATATATGCTCACGTCATCATCAAATAATGAGATCAAATAAATTTAATTTAACTAAAGTAAATAAATTTCTTAATATTTAACTTTGATGGGCAACCAGGTGCATCATTATATCTCTTCTTTGGATGAGTACCATAACATGCTAGTGGCTACACTCGTTTAGTGATATATCATATCATCAGTAAGCTTAATAAAATATGCATATTAGGTATAAGCAAATACTATAAATTTGAATATGAAAATATCACTCAATCCAACATACAATCCTGCTATTTTATCCAACAAAACCTCGAATATGAAGATGCTCCATTGAGAGTGAATCAATACTTCAGTAGCTTAGATGCAATTATGATACTATTAAAAATTTTATTAGATCAATTAGGTTTATTCAAAATTATACTTTATAAAAAATTTATGGTTTTAAGAGTTTGTGGTCACTTTGGTGATCGCACCGAAACAATCAAACCAAAAATCTTCAATACCTTATAAATAGTATCAACAAATTTTACATGCAGAATATGGTAAGACGTAATTATGACATTATTAAAACTTTTTGGATGAATTATATTAATCCAGAATTAGATATTATAATTTTTTTTTGATTTTTTATGTTCTTGGTCACTTTGGTGATTACACTGAATCAATCAAACCAAAATCTTTCAAATCTTTAAAAATAGTGTCAATAAACTTTACATGCTAAACATGGTATGAATACATTATCAAGAATATAATAATAAGCTTATAATATTTTATTTATATATAAATAAATTAAATAGTATATAAAAATATATAATATGCAATTTATGAACTTTTATGTAATACAATCAGATGCTAGGGACCATATCATAATTATAAGAGGATTTCATGTAATAAAGTTTTTTATGGGGACTAAATAATAATCTAGGAGTCTTTATGTAATAAACTCTATTATAAGAATTAAAATATAATTTTAGAAGGATCTTTATGTAATATATACTTTTTCAAGTGCTTAAATGCAAAAATCTCCTTATTTAGTAAACGGATCCAATTGAGTTTCGAATTTTGGGTCGGAACCCAAAACTCGAACCCACTAAACTTTTCTTCTTCCTTTCAATCACCTGAACCTGTTTTTTCTTTTTCTCTCTATTTCTGATCGCACATGGTGGGGACAGCGGAAGTCAAATGCCCCCTCCTTGGCCATATGCTGGCTAGCAGTCACCAAAAAGGTCTAATCGACGGACCACCACTATCTCCCAGAGCTTTCATAATTGAATAGAGGTGGAAGGGCCGCAGCTAGCACTCTTTCGACCAAATTCAAGTCGACGATTGTTGGAAGACCACAATCAATGGACTGCCGCCCCTTCCCTAGGACCCACCACTAGTTTTTCTAGTGATTGGGAGGGGAACTGCCAGTTAATTGAGATCCGATGGTTTCTTCCTTGCCAATAAACCTCCTTATTTATTTATTCACTGAAACAGTAGATTGGTTGTTAGAGATCAAGGACCGACATGGCGGCTTGATGCGATGGTTGTTGAAGGTCGACTGAAGTCCAACCATCAAGAATGGAGGAGGGAGGGCATAATGGTGGGAAATCATGGATACCATCAGCCCTCTTCTTCTCCTTATAATATTCATTTATTTGTTTATTCAAATAATTCTAGTCCTTTAAAAAATAAATTTCATATCCTTTAAAATAAATAAATAAATAGTAATCACAAATCCTTTATAGAATCCAGGAATAGATCATGATCATGATAACTCTAATTATAAGCAACCGATTAGGATGGCCAGTCAAATCTACATCCATGTAAACTTTATATGGATACGAAGACTTCAATCTTTAAGTCAAAAATCTATATGGCTCTGATACCACAATATAAAAACTTTATAGAGCAATAAAATTTATATGAAAAAGAAGCCATTGAAGTATTATCTAGGATCTCTCAAGTCAGCCTGCATCTACTTATAGTAAATCAGCCTGCAATCACCTGCAGCTATTAGAGAACCAAGCTGAAAGTACTCCTCACTTTCATTGAGCAGCATCTTGATTTTTCAATTCTAACTCTGAGTATAACCGATAGGAAGGATCTCATAAACTCTCGATGTGTTAGGCACTAAGTCCATAGGGGATGTCCTTTTATAACATACCTCACCTATCAGAGATAGTATCTGAATCAATCATAAAAACTAGATAATGGATGTTATTCATGATGGTTGTATTGAGTTTAACTTTATCAAACCATCAAATATTATCCTAACACTTTATCAGAGGTTTATCTTTAGTCAAAGTCTAGATCCATTTAAAACATGTAAAATAAACTCCAATGCGTGTTAGCGTGGGCCACAATTGGATAGGATTAATCAGATAAAATTTGAATAGGATCATGATGAGAGGAGGAAAGAGTGGTAAATTAATCTATGATATAATGCTTTCCATGTTATAGAGAAAGGTCACCTAGAAGGAGAGGTTTACTTTTGCCTGTGGGACTTGGTCAGGAGCAATGTGCATGACTCTTTATCCCACTCGCTCTCCTCATATCCTCCCCCTAGCTGCCAAATTAGTCATGGCTCATCTTATAAAACTCATCCCTCCTCTACTACCATCGAGGACACTCACCCATGAGGAAGGACCAATGGATATGTCATACCATCTCTTATCAAAAATAAATAAAAAATAAGAAAAGAGAAGAAAGGGCCAATGAAAATGCCAGATAGATTGTAATATTTAATTAAAAAGAAAGAAGGAAAAGGAGAAAAAGGGCCAATAGGTGTATCAAACAATCTTATCTTATAAATGAATAAATAACAAGAAGAGACAAGAAGGGGCCAATGGATGTTTACAGTTATTTTTTAAAAGAGATTTCTTTCCAAGATATCTCTATCAGATATACTTCAATTTAAAATTGAATTCTTGTGACTTTAAAAAGATGCTTGTGCTACTTAACCATTGTAAATAACTATTGATCTTAAACTTCAGTTTAAAGTGAAGAGTTACATATTTATAGATGAAAAGTCATGTAGTTATAGATTGAAAGGTCATGTATCTATAGATTAAAAAGTGACACATCTAGGGAAAGATATCTTTGCACCTATTCATATTCTATAAATATAGAGCCTTGTAATTGAAAATAGTAATTTTTTTTTCATCTTAAAACCTTTAGTTCTCTTTCTAATTTCTAAATAACTTTTGAGAGAGTTCTTAGAAATCTATTCAAAATTACTATTAATTTACAGATTACATATCTAGGAAAAGGTGTCTTCGCATCTATTCATACTCTATAAATATAGAGCCTTGTAACTAGAAATAGTAATTTTCTACCTTTCATCCTAAATCTTTATTTTTCTTTCTAGTTTCTAAATAGTTTCCTAGAGCGTTCTTAGAAATCTCTTCAAATTGCTATCTATAGAATTTTATAAGGTTTTATTGTATCCTAGGGCTAATTTTCCATAAACTTGTTGGCAAACTTATTTGAATAGGGATAAATATCACTTTAAAGATAGCGATTTATATGTTTCAGAGCCTTAAATTTTTCATTATTTTATCTAATTAAACCACTCCTTCCCAATAATATTAAGATGATATTTGCGATGGCTACCGAATCAAGTACTATTGTCAAAATCATGACTCAAGACTTTGTCAAATTGGATTAATTTGATGGAACCAACTTCACTTGGAAGGAAAAATGATGTTTCTCCTGACTAACTGAAGATTGTATACATATTAGATCCGACATTGCAGCCTTTTCCTATGGAACACTACAAGATACTAAAGAGATTAAGAATGAATGGAGAAGAGGCGATAAGAGGATGAATTTATTTGTCGATGCCACATTTTGAATGTATTATCCATGGTCTCTATAACCTCTATGTTTCTCTCTAATTCCTCAAGAAATTTGAAAAGCATGGGAAGAGAAATATACTACTAAAAGATAAGGTATGGATAAATTTTTAATTATAAAATATTTTAAATCTACATTAAGCGACAACATACCCATCAGAGATCAAGTGCCTGAATTGCAAATTCTGGTGATAGACTCTATCATCTTAAAATTATTATTCTTGAGTCACTTCTAGTAGGGTAATTATTAGAAATTTTTTTACTTAAAATAATTATAGGAATAAGCTTCTGCATATGACAGAAGATTTCACTATAGAACAAATACCAAAGCATCTCAAGATTGAGGAAAAATCTAGAAAATGTGATGCTATATATCTGAATTCTAAAGCAAATGCTATTAATGAAAATGGGTCTATTAAAATCCTGAACTCTAAACACAAGAAGAGTCTCATAGTGCAAAATATAAATTCTAGTTTCAAGAAGAATAGCAATCCCAACAAAAGGAATAAATAAAGTTATCATTATGGAAAGAAAGGCCATTATATTCATGAGTGCAGGTATCATAAGAATGAGAAGAAGTAGTAAAAGATGTAGCTAATAGTAATGCAAATATAGTGGAAGAAGAAGTCAAAATCTTGTTGGCATGATTTTTGCATTACAAGTTGATACGGTCACTGAATGACATATGGCAACTATGAACCAATCATTTGATTGGTGGCTTGACTCTAACACAATAATACATATTTGTAATGATAAAAGGTAGTTCAAGAATGATGAGATTGTTGCTATTGGACAAAAAGTATTGATAGAAAATCATAGTCTTGCCAAAGTATTTGGAAAGGGACAATTGAACTCTACTTCATTTCTAGAAAGAAACTAACTTTATTGAATATACTACATATTCCAAAAATCAAAAAAAAAATCTTGTATCTGCTAGCCTTTTATGTAAGAATGGCTTTAGAGCCATTCCAAAGTCTAATAAGTTGATTTTGTCTAACAATGAGGCATCTATTGGGAAAGGTTATTCTTGTAAGGCTATGTTCAAACTCAATCTTGGTAGTGATAAAATATCTCTAAATTTTGCTTATATTATTGATTCTTCTTCTTTATGGTGTGCTAGATTAGTATATTTAAATTTTAAGTCTTTGCATTATATGTATAAGCATGGATATATTTCTTATAAGCATGAAGATAATTATAAGTATGAAATCTATATTCAAGAAAAAATCACCAAAAAATCTTTTCCTAAGGTAGAAAAGAAAATACAAATATTAGAATTAATACATTCTAATATTTATGAATTGAATGGAATTCTAACAAGAGATGATAAAAATATATACTTTTTAACATTTATAAATGATTTCTCTAGATACACATATGCATATCTATTGAGAAGCAGAGATGAAGCATTTAATTTCATTAAATGTTATAAAGTAGAATCGAAAGGAAATGAAAATTAAGATTCTCTATAGTGATGGTTGTGGAGAATAGTTTTCTAATAAATTTACTACTTATTATGAAGGACATGGTATCATACACTAGAAATTAACACCATGTACATCTCAATAAAATGGTTTGGCTAAAAAAAAATAGAACTTTAGCTGATATGCTTAATACAATAGTTTTTTTTTGTAACAATACAATGGTTTTAAATGGTAAACTATCTCTAAATTTATGGGAAGCATTACATACCATGTTCATAATAAAATTTTATCTAGAAAAATTCAGATTTCACCTTATAATTATAGAAGAGAAGAAACCAAATCTAAACCATCTTAAAATGGGGGTGTTTGGCCTTTTATAGAGTTTATGATCCAAAAAGAACTAAATTAGGGCCAAGAGGGATAAAATATGTATTTATGGGATATGCTGAAAATTCAAAGGCTTACAAATTATTAGACTTAAAGTCTAATTCATAGTAGAAACAAGAGGTGCATAATTTACTAAAGATAAATTCTACTCTCACTTTTACCGGAGCCTATTCCCATAATTGATAATTTACCAACCCTACAATCTAGTTTAACTCCTAGTACATCTAATAATAAGAGCAATAAAAAAAAGAAAAATAATATTTTCTCTGAACCAGTAGAAGTAGGAAGATAAAAAAGAAAAATTTGGATCCTAATTTATTTCTTCCCAATCTATAGTCTTCTTATAGAAGGTAGTAGAACCATTGTGCTCAATGGAATATACATCTTATTAAATATTGAAGATAATCCTAAGACATATAGGGAGGCAATGGCTTCAAGAAATGCAGTTTCATAAAAGAAGCTATAAATGATGAAATAGACTCAGTATTGTCTAACAATTCTTGCATTCTTGTAGATTTATCTCAAGGATCAAAATCTATAAGATGTGATGTAAGTGGGCATTTAGAAGAAAATATAGTACATATGGGTCTATACAAACCTTCAAGGCTAGATTATAGTCAAGAGATATACATAGAAGAAAGGCACATATTATTTTGATATATATGCTTCGATAGCAAGAATAACATCTGGGAGAGGTTTTATTATATTAGCTTCAATTTATAATTTACATATTTATCAATGGATATTAAAACAACATTCTTAAATGATGACATTGATGGAAGTTTATATGAACAATCAGAAAATTTTGTTCTTCCTAGAAATGAAAAGAAAGTTTGTAACTTGGTCAAATCATTATACAATTTAAAGAAAGTTCCAAAGTAATGGCATGAAAAGTTTGATTCAATAATTTTGTTAAATAGATTCATATATAATAATGCTGATAAATATATTTACTCTAAATTTATTGATAATTGTGATGTGATCATTTGTTTTTATATGGATAACTTGCTGATTTTGAGACCAATTTAGAACATATATCTTAGACTAAGAAGTATCTAAATTCAAAATGAAAGATCTTAGTGAAGTATATACTATCTTAAGCATAAAGGTTAAGAAGCATAGTGGGGCTATGCTTTAGATCAATCTTATTATATCGAAAATATATTCATGAGGTTTAAATATCTTGGAATAAAGAAAGTAAGTACCCTATATGATTCCAAGATCTATTTAGTGTATAATTGATGTGGGACTAGATATATGCTTGCATATTTCTTACACTTTCCCCATTCACTTAAGCTTATCAAGTAGGAAAGTGACGAGCTTCTCCCATTTTTGCTCTCAAATAAAACCCCAGCCTTTGCATCTTCACCCTTTGTGGGATCCTACAACATATGTTGAATGAGTTCTTCGATTTTCTATAATTATAATCATTCCAAGTGACTTTGGCTTCGAGCTTGAGAACATGTTTCTAGTACTTAGTGGGCTTTCTTTAGTTCTCAATATGCAAAAAAATCTTATAACAATTTAGGACTCATTTGGTTCACGAGAAATGGAAGGGGCAAAATACAATTTCGAAGAAGTGGAGGAGAGTCTTCTTGTTTGATTGAAGTTTTAAGGAAAAAAAATAGAAAAAGCTCTTTTTATGGAAAGACACTTTTTATATTTTATGAAAAGTATAAATCCAGAGAAGAGATGGGTTTTAGAACTTTTTATGGAATGAAAATTAGTGGCTCCCTTTTCTTTTTAAAAATATCATTTTAAAATTATCCCTATAAATATTAATATAATATTATATTTTTATTATCCTAATATTTATATTAATATAATATAATAAATTTTTATATTAATATATTAATTTTTATATTAATATAATATTAATACTATATCAATAAATTTGTTATTAAAATATTTATATTGTATATATATACATATATATTAGTGTTGTATTAATATAATCACTTATTATGATCTATTATGATATTATATTATATTTATATTAATATAATATTTATATAGAGTTTGAAAGCACAAAGATATGGTTTTATATCATTAACGGTATAATAGGTATTTTACATAATTTTTTTAAAAAATTGGATGTTTTAACTGAGATAAATCATTTTTTCACGATCAACTAAATATATTAAAACCATATTTCTAAGAAGCAAAGTTCTTCTCGTGAATTAAACAAGTCCTTAGTGAAAGAAAGGGACTTGATTATTTTTCAATTATATACATATTTAATTTTATTTAGATAATCTTTTCAATTTATTCTATTATTTTGGCAAAATATTCGAAATAGGTAAAACTGTAATATTTCTCAAATTTCTCTTTCATTAAAGAAAAAAACAAGAACTCGATTCATTTCCTTGTTTGACGAATTCCAACTTAAGATATTTAATAATAGTTAAGAAATCACTGTTAGATATATTCAATGCATGCACACAAGATGAGTGGCGGTTAATTATCCATCTCTAAAATTTCCTCTTACATTATGATAATATAATAATGTACTCTTATTTTCCACTTCCCTTGAAAAGAGAAGTTCATCATCGTCAAACTCATCCTTCTTTTTCGGCCAGTTTCTTCAAAGAACACAAGTTGCACGCATGTTTCTGGAAAACAAAACAAATGCAAGTGACAAAATCGCATACGGCACCCGACGAAGACTTCCTGCAAGTTTAGGAACAGATGAAATAACAAATTACTCTTTCCGACCAGTCCAACTTCTTTTTTTCTTTCTTTTTTGGTAAAACTTCATCCCATTATTTACTTCTTCCTAATTCGACTTGGTCCAAAGCACAAGAATTCCACTAACAAGCCAGACCCTCTGTTGTACGTATTTGTAAGTATATCGGGTGTGAAAGAGTTCCGCTGATCGGGCCAGGTCCTCTCTGTTAGCTGGCGTGAAAGAATTCCACTAATCTGTACCAAAAAAAAAAACAAAATTCCTCTAATCAAACAAGGACTGTTCAACTCCCTTCCATGCACGCAACGAATGGTCTCCACCTTATCGCCTCCCTTTTCCATTTATAAAATCAAAAATTTCCCCTATAAATACCCCCACAAACCTCAAGACTCTCACACCATCTCCTCCTCTCTTGCATTCGGAATCCCTCCAACGCAAGCCTTCCTAGTCCTCAATGGCCAACGCATCGCTTCTCTTCGCCATTTTCTACGCTGCCCTCCTCGTCCATGGTTTGTTTCACGTTCCATTTCAAGGCCTTTAGCCTTGTCTTCCATGTTACAAAATCTATCTAACTTCTACTAACAAAATCTATCTAACTTCTAAATTTTCAGGTGGGCTTTCAACTACGTTCACCTTCCAGAACAACTGCCCCAACACGGTCTGGCCTGGCATACAGAACAACCCTAATGTCCCTGCATTCCCGCAGACGGGCTTCGAGCTCGGCGCCTCGGCCTCCAACTCGATAACCTTCCCATCCAATTGGGCAGGCCGGATGTGGGGCCGGACCGGCTGCTCCACCGACGCGTCGGGGAGATTTACATGCCAGACCGGTGACTGCGGCACCGGGCAGGTCGCATGCAACGGCAACGGCGGCGCCCCACCCGCCTCGCTCCTCGAGTTCACCCTGCAGGGCGATGGCGGAAAGGATTTCTACGACGTGAGCTTGGTCGATGGCTTCAACTTGCCGGTCTCCATCGCTCCACAGGGTGTCTCGGGTTGCACCACCACATCATGCTCGGCGAACATCAACTCCCAGTGCCCGGCAGTGCTGCAGCTGACGGTATCTGGTGCCGTCGTTGGCTGCAAGAGCGCTTGCCTGGCTTTTAACCAGGACCAGTATTGCTGCACTGGACCCTATAACAGTCCGCAAACATGCAAGCCGACGAGCTATTCCGAGTTCTTCAAGAGCGAGTGTCCTCAAGCTTACAGTTATGCTTTTGATGATAGCAGCAGCACCTTCACTTGCACTGGGGCTAATTACCTCATTACCTTCTGTCCTTGAGAAGATTTGGTATCTCACCAAATCATTGTTTTCTACACTCTAATAATAATGTAAGAATAAAGCCCAAAATCCGGAGTGGTCGTGGGGCTCTAAAGTGGTGCAGTCATCCATCGACAGAACAAAATAATTCTTATTTCAAATAAATAAACTTATATTTACCCATGTGTTTGAGGTAAACATAGTCCCAAGTTGTATGAAGAGCAATAATAATTGGATTACGAGATATTTCATGTGCATTGCAAGTGCCAAATTCTAGTTTCCTAACCCATGTAAGTCATCATCTACAGTTTCTGAACCCCATTCCATGCTCCAAAACTGCTGGTTATCCATATTTATCCGTAAGTTCTGTGTATATGTATATATTTATATATTGGTATGTATATATGTGTGTCGATACATGCATGCATGCTCTAATCAATTCAAACTTTTGATTAGGAGAGAGGAATGATAAGAGGGTATAAGTGCTTGAACGTAGGTGTATGATGGAATCACAACCGTCTATATTTCCTCCAGTGTGATAATATTTGTCAAAGTTTATCTTCAGATCTATTGCATCTGCCCACCAAAATTTCCTTTAGGTTCGAAAATATAGGGTTGCATCAGATGTAAAAGAGTTCCATCTTTATGGTTAAGTTTTAATGGGCATGGTAATTGATATGTTAACCAGATTTTTTTTTTTTTTTCTTGTAGTTGCCTGTAAACCTTGCTTTGATCATAGGATAAAGCTAAATAAATAGGGATGGCAACAGATATGGATAGGATCGGCCAATTTCTGTATCCATTTCATAATTAAAAATCATATATTCATATCCATCCTATATCCACTTCGAATCGGAACAAGTAGAGATGCGGATCATATCGCACGGGTCAAATATATATAAACATGATAAAATAATAATAATTTTAAAAAAGATATATAGATTGAGGTTATATCAAGTTAGATTCGGAGCAGGACATATTATTATCTGTATCCAATTTGAACCTACTTCAAATATTTTTTTGGAATCTATATCCACTCCGAATTCTAACAAGATCAAGTAAAACCTGCTCCATCTAGATCTGATTGGATGGATATTCGTCGGATCGACAAAAATTATCATCCCCATAAACAAATATGCATGTTGTGTAGATCCGGCTAGCGCAATGCTAATATGACACTCTACTTATCCAAATACATCTTTTTATATATAATAAGGGATGCCCAAAAAAAACCACCCAACTTTATTAAAAAGGATGGATATACAATACAAAGTTTTTAGAGAAACAGCTCAAGTGAATTTGCTCTATAGGGGTGTTTGGTGACCAAAAAAGATCACCATGATAATCTAAGATCATTGGTGATTCAAATTCTAGGATAGTCTGATCCCTAGTAATCTAAGATCACTATATTTGGTTAGTCATAGTACAGCGACTAAAGATTTTGGTTATGTACAAGTAACTTATTTGGTCTGTTATGGTAATAGAAGATCACCGATCAAATAATATCAAAAATATCCTTAACATATCTCAGATAGAAAGAAAAAAATGACAGAGAAGAGACGGAAGAAGAGGAAAGTCTTAGATTACCATGATTGGGTTGAGAAAATAGAATCACCACTTCGAGTCACCTTCTCAACAAAACTTTGAGAGTTTGAATTGAGGATTGGGGCAGAAAAATTTTTTAAAAAATATCTAATAATTTTTTTTCTCTTTCTAATCATCATAGTGAGAAAAGAAAGGATTTTCTTCTCTTTCATGGGGATGATGGCCCAACTACCCATCTAGCATGTGTAAAGAATATCGCATATATGCACGAAAAAATATCGCGACAAAAAAATAATTTTTTTCTTTTAGAAAGTCTCTCAATTATAAAAGTATTTTAGTTAACATATTTTAAGATAAGATCACTATGATGGACTGATGTTGGATATCCATTCTCAATAGCAGGTTTCTTATCACTACATTGGATGGTGATTTAAAGAGTGGGGGTGATTTGAAATTACTGCCATGCAACCAAACATGGTGATCTCATCACCTCTATCCATATTATCCTTGATCTTGGGTGGATCACCGCATATCAAATGCCCCGTTTGAGTTTATACTTAAATTACCAACAAAAATCATGGAAGAGAAGAAAAAACTAGATAACGGAGACCAATAAAACCTATCTTGATGCTGTGGTGCCAAAGCCAATCCTTGGAGAGTTTTTGAAACAAAAACTGAAGAAGAAGCTACCCTAGATCCATATGATACATGTATGTTCTAGCTAACAAAATGGGTCTAAAAAGTAAGCTAATAGTGAATGGACCAATAAAGTATATTAGGCTTAAAGCCTTGCCTCACTAGTGATCATCATCATACAAGGAGACTTAAATGTGAATAAATGACAGGCAAGTAGTTACAAAAGCAATTAGCTTGGAGGATATCTGAATTTTTGACCTCTAGCATACTTATTTTTGGTACTATTTTAACAGAACACTAGACTATAACAGCATGATCAGTTAATAAGGAATAGATTATCAATGCTTTCAAGCTTAACAATATCCATTTCCAGACATGGGCACATGCATAAACACTTATATACACACTCAAAACTACATATAGTAAGTCATCTCATGTGAAATAAGTAGATACTAAAATTTTTCCTTGTTTACCACCATCGGTTGTTGGTTTTGGCCAGATTTCATTATCTCCCAAAGTCTCCTGAAGCGATACATGGGGATATGGCCACTAGTTAGAGGCTCGACCATGATCTAGGTCGAGTCTAATGTGGTTTCTTCTTATTCTTTTTTCTTTCTTTCTAGCTGGCTACCACCACTATCACCGCCACCTTCTACTACCACCGCCACTGTCATGTCGATTTTCATTATGATTTTCATAGAATGCCCATTATTGGCAATGCTTTTTTTGAATATGTTGAGTTCTTACTTCTTGATCTATGAGTTGAGTCATCTGGACATGATCCACCAGGATTGCCAGGTGTTGTTACCTGGATAGTAGTATCCTTTCTCTCTCATAACTTTTCATCACGACCACGATCAATTTATGATCTCTTTTGGTTATCGATTTTGATTATATATGGATGCAATCGATCAAACGAGGATGTTGAGCAATGGCATGGATGCTCTAATTCTAAATCAAGGAAGATCCTAAATCCTTATTTCTTAATTAGTTATGTTCTAGATAGAACAAAAAAATTTGGGATTTGGAGTAATTCGGATGTTAAAGTTTTGAAAATAAGAATCTAATAATAAATTTACTATTTCTTTTATTGACGATTGATCGAGGAAGAGCTAGAATCATAGTGATTGATTGGACATGCTAGGCATAGATGGATAGACACCGTATTTGGATTTAACTAGCAATAAAGATAAGAATCTCTGTACATGATCACTATTATATGTATTACTTTTATCATTAGATTTGTGTCAATGGATTTGTCATGTTTGAAATACTATTATTTTTTATATGATTTTTCGGTATGTGTACATTATGTATTGACCATGTTTGATACATGCCCTAGAAGCCAATCTTGACTAACGTATATTATATTTTTAGGATATGATTTTATACTTGACAGGTAGTTTATTTTCATTCATGTTGTATATGTGTCTATGAATCGTCCAAGGGATTAACAAGATGATAACACATATTCTCAAAAAATTAAGAATTTGAGATATATATCATTGGTGACTAATTCCTAAATTACTTTCGATCGTAGGATCAATATGGAGATAGTGATTGATCCAGATAGACTGGTGTATAGATTGCTTTCTTCAGACAGATGAGTCTCAAGTCTGTAATGTAGGAGCACTAGAGCGAGAGTACAGATGGTTATTAGAGAACAACTAGCACTGAGCGTGACCAACATGAGAAGTTACATAGATATCTACTCATTGTTAGTGACTTTCTCGATACTGCAATAGTGTGACTGGTCCTTTGACTTGTGGTGTCACAGCTGCTCACAGTAAGGCTGCTGGAGTTTAACTATACAGAAACATGATCTCAATGAGTCCTTATAGTGGGTGTTAATGATAGTTGGTCTACTATAGAAGTAAGATACGCATCTAAATAGGATCTATCGAGTTTAGCAGAAAAGAATAGTCCTATAAAATTTAAGAGGCTGAATCTTTAAGTCTATGGCTATAGCAGTGTGATTGATAGAAAAGAGTTTTCATGAGAATCATAGTCAGATTCGAGCTAATTGAATCTATCATATGATCGATATTGAAGTTTGATGATTTATTCATGACCTGCCATCTGGTCGGGACTCATAATAGAGAGATTGAATCATATGGTAACTGTACCTAGAGGTTCATCACTTTTATTCTGCTGGATTACCATTACATACTATTAGGTGTCACTGGTGGATTATGAGAGCTTACTAAAATTATTCTAGATCGACAATCCTTATTGAGTGAGTATGAAATCATTCCGATTCATTGAAAATAGTTTCAATGATACTATAATAGAGATCATAGTATATCTCACTATCAGGTAGAATAGAACTTATGAGGTTATACACAATAAAAATTTCTGATTGATCAAATGGTTGAGTTGTGATCATGAATCGTAATAGAATTTAATTATCAATATGATTGATGATTAATTTAATATAAAAATTATAATTAAAAGACTTACTAAGTGTTAGTGAATTGTAAGAAGATCAATTAGCAATTAGATTGCTATTTGGCTCAATTTGATTGAGCTATGGGATTTAAATCAAATCTAATTGAATTAGATTCAATTTAAGTTGGTTTGGGTTTGATTAGATCAAGCCTAATTAGTTTATGAGATAATCCAATTATATAAGGATAATAATTCTAACTTTGAGTAGGATTTGATTGAATCAATTTCTTAATTAGATTAGAATTTAATTCAGATTTAATTAAATTTTTAATTGAATTAAAAATTAACTTAATTTAGTTGCCAACTAATCCTAAATTAGTTAGGATTAAATTAGATTTAAATTAGATTTAAATTAGCAAACAAATGAATCCTAGTTGGACTAGAATTTCTCCTTGGTGCTACCTCTTTTTTGGTGCCACCTAAGCCCAATACCAAATCTGATTTGGTGTGTGGTTGGACTAGCCCAATCACCTTCACACCATCTCTCTTATGTCCATCTTTGTTTGAGATCAAATCTGATTTGATCTGGTGTTGATTGGATCAAAATAGGACTTCCAGTTTGATCCTATCAAACCTAGTCTTACACAAACTCTAGCCTCATCAACCTTGGATGCCTCCTATTAATTTAAAGAGAGGGGCTTTGGGATGTGGAGAAGAATCTGAAAACCTTCTTTTAGGCATGGGCTCTCTTTGGGGCATGAAAAAATTCTAGAGAGAAAGAGAGAAAGTTTCTCTCTTCTTTAAGTCTTCTTCCTCCTACACCTTATCTTCTTCCTTTTTGAGATTATCTTGAAGATTGAAGGAGATCTTGTTCAACTATTAAGGAAGTATTCTCTATAAGGGAGCTAGCATCTTAAGAACAATATAGAGTCTCTGATCAGATCAGACCTTGTGTGGATATCCGTAGAGGCTGGACATGTACCTGGCTACATCAAAACTTGAAGGCATCCACAGATTCAGATTCGAGAAGTTCTACGATTCAAGTATGTGATTCAATCATAAATAAATTTTTAATCTTTGAAATCAGGTATTTTATATCTTATTTATCATCATATGAACTGGATCAATAAATATAAGATTTTGATCTATGCATGCGTAAGATTAAAATTATTTTAATCTTAACTTTCACTACTTAAATTTAAAATTATTTTAAAATCTGCATGTAAAATATCTAAAATCTATCCGACCATATATATGTCTCAATGATTGATAGTACAATTATATAGATATGATATACTTATCTTGATCATGCTATAAACTAAAATTGATTTGATGAAATCAACATATAATAATTGGATGAAAATGATATGATTTGGACTAACCTTATCATGTGGATAGTCGGCTATGAGCTTATTCCTAAGAAAGCCTCAATGGACTTATGCATAGGATAGTCGGTCAGGAGCTTATGTCTAAGAAAGCTGGTCAGGAGCTTATGCCTACGATAACCTTCACGGACTTATACGTGGGATAGTCTTTAGGAGTTTATGCCTAGCATAGCCCATCAAGAGCTTATGCTTGGGACAGTTTGTTAGAAGCTTATGCTTGGAAGCTCCATCTTCTTTGATTGTTGGGGAAAACTTTGAAGAAAAAGAAGATGCAGAACCTCCTTATGCTGCTAAAGACTCTCTCCCAAAACTTCAACACTTGGCAACCTCCCTCTCTTTCTCTCTATAAAATTTATTTATATTTTTTTAAATTTTTTTCTTTAATTTTTAGGCCGCCCCACACCCCTTTTTATAGCTTTCAAGACCTCCTTGAGTCCTAGCCGTACCAAATCTCCTAAATCCTCACATTTTCTCCTTTTCTATTTTGATTGTGGCATTCCAAAATCCTAGCCATTCCCTCTCTCACATCTTTGTTAGAGTCCCAGGTCGTGTCTCAGGCTCGTGCGTAAGCCCGTTCAAGTCCCAGGTGGATTAAACCGCCCACATCCATGCCCATGTGGGAAGATCACTCGCTCGCCCACACCTAAACCGTGCTTGAACCCATTCGCTTCCACCGACATGAAGCCCACACACTCGCGTGACCAAGTGTTTGTGAGCCGCATGATGGACGAACTGGTCCTATTTTGATGAGCTGCGTGATGGACCGAATGGTCCTATTTTGATGAGCTATGCATGGACCATGTGACGTTATGGCTTTTTTATTCTGGCGTTGGGCCGTGCGACCCTACGGCCTATGCGCATACTTTCTTCTAATCTGGATCATGCATTTATATTGGCTAAAAAGTTATCGATAGAGACAGGTTAACTTGGACTTCATCACTGTAAATGTTGGAGGTCTTTGCTAGTTGGTGTGTGATTAAATCTTCATAATTAACAATTCTAAAAAAGAACATAAGAAGTATCAAATACTAAATAATAAAGATTAAATAACAAAGATTTTAATATTTCTTATGTCTTATTAATGCATTGATCAAAATAGTCTTTGTGGACTTATGCATGGGATAGCCATCGGTCAAGAGCTTAGCCTCCAAGGGCTTATACCTAGGATAGCCCACCAGAAACTTATATCTAGGACAACCTCTATATGTTTACGCATGAAATTTTAATTAGATAAAGATTAAGGCATGATCTTGGTTAGTCCAAAATTGGATAAAAAAATTAAAAAATCTGAAACTGTGATAAAAGAAATAGATGACAAGATATAAAACTAATACTAAATAAAAAGATTTATTTGTTGATATATGGTGATATATCTCTTTTGACAAGATAAATATTTGATACATGTTTAAATGGATATTTGATTTATTTTGGATATTTTATATGAGATTCTATGTTTTATATTTATTATTATTTTTAAATTATATTATTATATTGATATGGATATGCGGAGATTCTTAGTAGATTGTAAAGCTCACCTCCATCTATTTCTCTTTTTTTTCAGTGATAGGATGTTTGTACTTGACTAAGATTGGGATCTCGATTCAAAAGGAATGATTGGATAGAGTATCATCAATAATAGTTAGATGACTGAGTTATATAAAATATATAAAATTTGATATTTGTTAAAGTAGAATAATTATTATTAATTGAGATCAATAGTGTTCATGAGATCTTGAGATTGTAATATATTATAAGATCTTACTTATTCTTTAGGATCTTATCCTAAGGAGTATGCGGCCATCACGTATCTGACTCAGATGCTAGATTCGGGATGACGTAATAAAAATAGTAATTTATGCTCCTTAAATTATTAAATTATTTCATTATTTTATCCAATTAAACTACTCTCCAACATTGGGCCCCCATCTCACCTCTTCTAATAGAGCCTCACACCCTTTGTCATTCATGGTGGCCTTGTATGTACATTGCCTAAGAAGCTCATTTACTACTATGCCACCTATTCAATTCTAACTCAATCACATTGTTAGAGAGATCATCTGACTCAGTCAGTCATCTACCTCTCTTTGACTATTTTTAAAGCTCTCCATCATGACTATATCAATAATAGCATATTCAGATCTAGAAGTTTCCTCTTTCTTGTCATCCTTCCCTTCCTCAAGTAAGGGATGATTCAGTTGAGATGATGGGATCATGTACTCTCTCTTGCTTTCCTAGCCTTCCCATCCTTTGGGTATTAGATCCTCATGCTCATTGCTTGAATTAGGCTTTGGATTCTCTAAACTAGGATCTCACCCAAAAATATTAGCCGAATGATATTATTTAGTTTTCTGGAAGATATACCCAGTACAAAGCTAATGTAAGACTAAACACACACTCGTATCATCCTCACTCTCTCCATTTAAGCCATGATATTTTTGCCAAGCTAAGAATCCGAATCTATCCCAATCTAATCATAAATACCACAATCAATTAAAACTTAGTCCTAATAGATCTATACTATAGTGTCCCTTAATCCATATGGACTCTGAGTCGAATCTATTCTGAAACCATTTATAATGATCTAATTTCTTATCCAAAAAGCTAACAAGAAAGTATTATTTAAACTTTCTAATTTTGTTTAACTACTTAAGATCTATTTAGTGTATAATTAATGTGGGACTAAATAAATGTTTGTATATTTTTTATACCTTCCCCATTCACCTAAGCTCATTAAAATAGAATGTGATGAGCTTCTCCCTATTTTTGCTCTCAAATAAAACCACAACCTTCCCATTTTTGCCCTTCGTAGGATCCTATGATATATGTTGAATGAGTTCTTCGAGTTTTTATAATTATAATCATTCCTAGTGACTCTGGGTCCTAGCCTGAGTGTTGGGAATAGTGTCCCAAAGCCAATCGTCAGCCTGTTGACGGTTGTGCTCCTTTTGTATTAGTACATGAATTATAAATAAATAAAAGTTATTTTGGTTTTTTTTCATCATAAATGTTTCATCTTCTAATGAACTCCTGTGTTGTGGTGAAGTCCTTAGGACTATTTAGACTCGACAAAGGAGGATTTGTCACTTAGTCCTTAAACATGTTCGCGACCAAATGATACGTTGTTACCAAGGACGACAACGTTTATCGAGCATAGGTCGTTGTGTGCCATATGGGTTGGTTGTCCTCATAACCAAAGAGTGTGGAGACACTGGTATGGCATACAGGTAAGATGTAATGGTACATCTGCACTGAACGTGACCAACTCCAGAGCTATTTCTGCTGTCAAGATTTGCTCCGATGGGATATGGGTATAAATGTCCCTCCGACCTGAGACTGCCACGGTGACTTGCAAGCAACTCGCTGCACTTAGGCACTGGACTACCTGAATTTCTAATTCAGTGACGGAAGGTTGCTGGGTGTAGTCAAGTACTTGACTTGTCAGTGCGTGTGTCAAGATGGGATTGACCACTCCAGTTTAGGAGCTGTGTACAGTCGTGTTTCAATTTAGCAAAACCTTGACCAGGGTAGTCCTAGTGAGGAGTCATAGGACTAATTGAGTTGAGCACGATTCGGATGATATCATCAGGGTTGACTATTTAACCCTGAGTCGTCCTAAACACAGGGGTCAAAAGGGATGAATTATACGGTAACCATATTCACATAGGTTCTGAATGTTGCGATTGCGATTATTCGACCTATCCGGTCGTCGGGTACCATTGCTAGATGGTCACTTCGATTAGTACAGGAATTGGTTCCTGTGCTACCGGCTTAGGTTCGAACCTGCGGGGTCACACACATTAGAGGTTCCTTTCTGATCTGATGGCTGATTATGAGTCTTATCTATCTGGAACTCTATGATTGAGAATTAGGATTCTCTAATCATGAGTTCCACACATTTTGGGTACCGGGGTCAAAATTTTGAATTTCGAATTTTGAATTTGAAATTTGAACTCTTTGATCAGGGTTTCATATCGATGGTCTCTGATGCCTGATTGCCCATCGGATTTGGACTCAACATTTATGAGAGGTTTAATTAGTGATTTAATCACTAATTAACTCAATTTGATTGAGTAATTATTTTTGGATCAAGTCCAATTGAATTGGATTCAGTTTGGATTGACCCGATTAGGTTAAATGTTGACCTAATCGCTAAGGTGGTTTAGTCCCTGATTTGATCAGGGGTTAGGTTTAGTTAATTCCTGATTTGATTAGGATTTTATTGAGCCTAATTAAGCCTAATTATGTTGGGTTTAATCTGGTCTAATTATGCTCAACCTATTTTAAACTAGGTTGGCTCAATTTGAATCAAACCACCTTGTTTTAAATTCCCTGCGACACCCAACTTCCTTGCACCCTTTGAATTCACGAGAAGAAACTTCTCGTGAAATTTTTCTCATGCAAAACCCTTTCCCACGTCCTCATTTGTGCGCCATATGGATGTGTAAAATAATTAGTTAGCCATTCAAATTCAAAGCATGTTTGAATTTGAATGGATAACTTATCACTTGCCCTTTCATTCTTATCCATTTTGTGCGCCACATTACTTACACGAGAAAAGGTTTCTCATGAAACATTTTTCACGCACAAAGTGCCACGCCCCTTCTCTTCTCACGCCCAAAAGGATAGGGATAAGTTGGTTTTCGTTTGAATTCAAATTTGATTTGAATTCAAATGTGTAACCTCTTGTCTTTATCCTCTCACGCGGATAAGACACGTTCGACGTTGTTTTAAAAAGAGGAGAAAGGTGGGACGTGCGTAGAAAATTTAGGAGAGAAGCTTTGGGGCGTGAGGAAGGCTTCTGCGCAAGGTGAAGGTCCAAAACCTTCCGAGAGAAAAAGAAAGAAAAGAGAGAAAATTGGGCGCAGGGTTTTTGGTGTGTACCCTAAGATTTCTACCTAGGGTTTGGGAAGTGAGATTGGTGTGCCACGAGTGTCGTGAGTCCACCAAATTTTAGAGAGAGATCCATCAGCCTCTCAAGTAACTGTGCAGACGATCTGGAGTGTCCGAGAAGTCGGCACACATCGATCGAAGGAGTTCGATCAACATCTGCCATCAAAAGGGTGAAATCACGAACTAGCATTCGTGAGGAGCTGATCAGACGGGAGCTTCGTGTGGACGATCCACAGAGGCCAGACAGTTGGGTGGCTGCGACGTGACGATCAGAGCCCTCCGACGGTGATCAGATTACGGTGATCGACTACCCACAAAAAGTGATGTGTTCTGAACACAGTACTGTAAAACGTTTACTGATTCAAATTTGAATTTCAAATTTAAATGCATGCTGTTGTATCATATTTAGATCCTGGTGTAGGGTTAATTAGTATTAATTAATGAGATTAATTAATAATTCCGCTGTAAAATAATAATTTTGAAAAAGTTTTAAAATTACCATTTTGCCCCTGCACTAAATTTTCGCTTCAAATGGTATCAGAGCAGGTTCTAGAATATGATATACATATGCATGCGTAGATTAAGGTGTAATCTATAAGTTTAAATTTAAAATTCAAAATTCAAAATTCAAAATTCAAAAAGATTTGAAATTTGAAATTTGAAATTTGTTAGAAGTTTCAAATTTGAAATTCAAAATTTGAAATTTGAAATTTGGTTGAAATCTCAAATTTAAAATTTGAAATTTGAAATTCAAAATTTGAAATTTAAAATTCAAAATTCAAAATTTGAAATTCAAAATTTGAAATTTAAAATTCAAAATTCAAAATTTGAAATTTGAAATTTGGTTGAAATCTCAAATTTGAAATTTAAAATTTGAAATTCGAAATTTAAAATTTGAAATTCAAAATTCAAAATTTAAAATTCAAAGATTGAAAATTTGAAATTTGAAATTTGATTGAAATCTCAAATTTAAAATTTAAAATTTGAAATTTGAAATTTGAAATTTGAAATTCAAAATTTAAATTTTAAAATTTGTATATTTAGATATACTTGATCCAAGTAGCAAGTAATCTAATTGGGTTGGTTGCCATGGCCGTCCGGTCATAGGAGAAAAGTAGGGTTTAAGGGCCCTCTCTTCCCATTCGATGGGGTCTCCTATGGCGGTAGGGATGCCGATGCAATTATATCCCATGCCGATGAAGCAGCGAAAGGACTTAATTAAGAAATTTATCATGAATGTGTTAGATTAGATCTAAAAGAAAATTTATGATTTATTTTGAGTTATTTTCTGTTATGAAATGAGCAATAGAATTGCTGTTTATGAAATGTGCTGATCCGTTTGTGAAATGAGTTAACACATTTGGTGAACAGAAAATAAAATCTTTCAAATTTGAAAATTATTTTCGAAATGCCAAACCCTGACCCATCAGCCCAAGTACTTAATTAAAAAAATTAAGTGTTGTCTAGTAGGTCTAGAATTGTGAATTAAGACCTAAGATAATTGCATAAACTTTTGGGTCAGTGGGTTAGATGAATTAGGTCCATAATTGGGTTAGACCTAAGGTTAGTTTAAAAAATGGACTAATTGGAGTAATTGGTCAAATCTAATCAAAAGTTGAATTAGATTAGGTCAAGGATACTCTAGACTCAACTTCAGTAGTTGTAGTTGAATGGGTCCATGTCTTTAACTAGACCAAGATGGACTTAATTCATGGCTACGCGGTGGAGCCCTATTTACTAAGTTGATCAAAATTAAAACTAATGAACCGGTTGGTGTCTAAGGTAAGTTCGGCAGTTTTGACCAGTGGTTCTTAAGCGGGAGCTACTCGCATTGATTCGATCATTGACGAGTTAATGACAAATCCCCACCACTGATCTCACTTACCTGGCCAATCTGGTAAGTTAGATTTTGATTAGATCACTTGGTGATTAGAGCTCACCCATGTCATTAGGTAAATCAGTATGACTGATTTAGGTGCTCCTAATGCCAGCTTTAATTAAATCCTTTTTAATCTGACTTGGTGAAGTCAGTGGGAGGATTGAAATTGGCTGGATGATTTCTTCTCTACTATTCTTTAATAAAATCCTCAAAATTATTAGGTCCCTAAAATGATTAAGTTATAATGATAACTAAGTCATAGCCTCCCATTAAGTGAATGATAATGAGTCCATTAGTTCAATGATCATTGGAGGCCCAAAGGCCTGGTGCTCATTGGCTAATGGAATTATTATTCATAATATGATAATTTGATTGAGTCTTTCTGATGGTGGTTAGGTTGGCCGGCCAAAGTCGGGCCTGATCATTTATTGATCCGATTCACTAAATTAAGTCATGTTAATGGTTGGACCTAACCAGATATTTTTAGTGGAGGCCAAAGCCTACTGATTAGGTTCTGGGGCAAAATCAATTACTAGAAGTTATTTAGAGAAACAACTGGTTAAGAACCTACACATAGATGCACATGGGTTGACCAACCAAAGTTGGGCTCGTGTGTAGTCTGTGTGGATTCTAGTACCCATTAAGGAATTAAAGTAATTCCTCGAATTGGAGGATGAGGCTACCAGTTTGTAAAAATATTGGAAAAAACTTTAGACTAAAGTCCAAGTCTTTAGTATTAATTTATGTACTAATAGAGGTCTCGTTTTTCTTTAAGCAGCTATGGCCACTACCTTGTCGCTCCGGTCATTATTAGATAATGACAAGCTCATGAGACCCAATTTCGATAGCTGGTATCGAAAATTGAAAATCATCCTTGAGCATGAGCGGATCCTTTATGTAGTAACGGATCCAGCACCTGAGGAGCCAGCTCGGAACGCTAGTAAGCCGATCTGAGACACTTACTTGAAGTGGCTCAATGACCGCACCACCGTTCGATGTATTATGCTGGCAGCAATGAATGACGAGTTCAGCCGAAGGTTTGAGAACGCCCAGCCACAGGAGATGCTTCAAATGTTGAACGACTCCTTTGGCACGCCTGACGACGTTGAAAGGCACAAAACTAGTTGTGCTATTTTTAATGCTCGGATGAGGGATGGGGCCTCAGTCACTGATCATGTACTGTACATGATCGAGATGATTGAGCGCCTAAGCAAATTGGGCTTTCCTCTGCACGAGCAGCTCGGTAAGGATGCGATCCTTAATTCCTTGCCCAAGTCCTTCCTCCCATTTCTTACTCATTTTCGAATGATAAAGCCTACAGTAAACTACCACGGATTGTTGGGGTTGCTGCAGAACTTTGAGAAGGATCACCAACTCCATAAGGAGTCGGTGAATGTAGTGGGAGGGTCTTCTTCTCGTCGTCAACCCTTTGGGAAGGAGAAGAAGAACAAGAAGAAGAAAAATAAGAAGGTGCAATCTCATGCTGGGACAGTAGCACAGGGTCAGACCAAGAAGCGCAAGCACGACCAGAGCCAGGCGGAGTGCTTCTTTTGCAAGAAGCACGGGCATTGGAAGAGGAACTGTCCTCAATACATTGCCTCCCTGGACCCGAACAGGCCAAAGAAGAAGCAAGGTAATTATATGATAACTCCTTGCAACTTTTTGATTTGTGATACTACTGCCTGGGTATTGGATACCGAAAGCCTTTATCATATTTGTAATTCGATGTAGGGTCTGCAGGTCAGTAGGAGATTTGATGAAGGCGAGAGGTTCCTGAATGTTGGAGATGGAAGCAAAGTTCCAGTTCTAGCTTTAGGAATCATGAGTCTTGTAATCAATTCTCGTAATGTAATTCTGAGTGAATGTCACTATTGTCCAAGTTTTTTATTAAATATTATTTCTGTAGGCCTTTTGGCCATGTACGGTTATGATTTTTTAATAAAAAAAAATATTTACAATATTATTTCGAATGGTGTTACAATATTTGTTGGACAATTAAATAATGGAATTTACTTACTATCACAGTCTGTTAATGTGGTTCAAAAATTTGGTAAACGCTCTAGAATAGATAATGTGTCAGAAGTCTACCTTTGGCACTGTAGGCTAGGTCATATCAATAAGAACAGGATAAACAGGTTGGCTCAAGAAGGAATTCTTGAAGTTAGTGATTGTGAATCACTTCCAACCTGTGAGTCCTGTCTTCTTGGGAAGATGACCAAGTCAGCTTTTACTGGAAAAGGTGAGCGAGCCAATGAACTCTTAGGTCTGGTACATTCTGATGTATGTGGACCCATGAGCTCAAGTGCAAGAGGTGGATTTTTCTACTTCATAACCTTCACAGACGACCTATCTAGGTATGGGTATGTTTATTTAATGAAGCATAAGTCGGAATCATTTGAAATGTTCAAACTATTCCGAAATGAGGTAGAAAAACAAACTGGGAAGTGTATTAAAACTCTTCGATCTGATCGAGGAGGTGAATACCTTTCCAATGAGTTTCTGACGTATCTAGGAGAGAATGGGATTCTCTCTCAGTGGACTCCTCCTGGAACACCACAGCATAATGGTGTGTCTGAAAGGAGGAATCGGACCCTGTTAGACATGGTTCGATCTATGATGGGGTTTGCTGGTCTGCCGATCTCCCTCTGGGGATATGCGCTCAAATCGGCTTGTTACCTTCTAAATAGAGTTTCGAGTAAGTCTGTAGCCAAAATGCCATATGAGATATGGATAGGACGTAAGCCAATACTCTCGCACCTTAGGGTTTGGGGGTGTCCGACTTATGTTAAACGTTTAATTACAGACAAGCTTGGACCTAGGTCTGACAAGTGTAATTTTATAGGGTACCCAAAAGAGACCAAAGGGTATTATTTCTACCTTGCTGATGAGCAAAAGGTGTTTGTCAGCCTTAAGGCAATCTTTTTAGAAAAGGAGTTCCTTAGTGAAGGAACTGTTGCTTCTAAAGTCGAACTTGACGAAGTTCGACAGGTGAAAAAATTGACACATGTTACTGAACCTGAACCGGATTTGATTAGATCAGATCCGGAGCCCATTGATTATGCACCCTTAAGGCGGTCTGGTAGAGTACCACATCAACCGGACATATACTATGGTTTCTTGGTCTGGGATGGTGATCCTATCGAACTTGATGAAAACGATGAGGATCCGATCACCTACATGGATGCAATGCAGAGACCTGACTCTGAGAAATGGCTAGAGGCCATGAAATCCGAAATGGAGTCCATGAAGGTCAACGATGTGTGGACATTGGTTGACCCACCCGAAGGAGTAAAACCCATAGGGTGTAAGTGGGTCTTAAAAGGAAGAGGGGCGCAGATGGAAAGGTGGAGACCTATAAAGCCCGTCTGGTTGCCAAGGGATATCGTCAACGTTATGGTATAGACTATGACGAGACATTTTCTCCTGTGGCAATGCTCAAATCCATTAGGATTATGCTTGCGATAGCTGCCCATCTGGACTATGAAATCTGACAGATGGATGTGAAGACAGCTTTCCTAAACGGAGAGTTGGACGAAGAGGTGTATATGATACAATCTGAAGGGTTCACATCCACAGATGAGTCTAAGGTGTGCAAGCTACAGAGGTCCATTTATGGACTTAAGCAGGCATCTCGGAGTTGGAACATACGTTTTGATAGGACGATCAAAACGTATGGCTTCGTTAAGAACGGAGAAGAACCCTGCATTTATAAGTGGGCTAATGGTCCAATAGTAGTATTTCTTGTATTGTATGTGGATGACATTCTCTTAATCGGGAATGATGTCCCTGTATTACAGGGAATAAAGATTTGGCTATCGTCACAGTTCTCCATGAAGGATCTGGGAGAAGCTTCCTACATCCTAGGGATGAGGATCTATAGGGATTGATCGAAAAAGTTGCTTGGCTTATCCCAGTCCACGTACATTGATACTATGCTGAAAAGGTTCAGCATGAAAAATTCCAAGAAAGGCTATCTACCGATAGGCCATGGAATTTCTCTCTCGAAGAGGGATTGTCCGACAACACCTCAAGAGAGAGAGCGTATGGGTAGGATTCCATATGCTTCGGCAGTGGGATCTATCATGTACGCCATGACATGTACATGACCAGATGTGGCATACTCACTAGGGGTAGTGAGTAGATACCAATCTGATCCAGGAGAGAATCACTGGAAGGTTGTTAAAACCATCCTGAAGTATTGAGAAATACTAAGGACCAGTGGCTTATATATGGTGAATCGGACTTGAGACTTATAGCGTTTACAGACTCTAGTTTCCAGTCTGATCGAGATGATAGCAAGAGTGTGTCAGGATTTATATTTACCCTTAATGGTGGGGTTGTCTGCTGGAAGAGTTCCAAGCAGCACACTGTGGCTGATTCAGTATGCGAGGCGGAGTATATTGCTGCATCAGATGCTGCCAAAGAAGCGGTGTGGCTGAGAAAATTCATCACCGAGCTCGGAGTAGCACCCTCCCTTGTTGGTCCAGTTCTGCTCTACTGCGACAGCTCTGGAGCCATTGCTCAGGCGAAGGAACCAAAGGCACACCAGCGGACGAAGCATATTCTGCGCCGCTACCATCTCATCCGGGAGATCGTGGATCGAGGCGACGTCGACCTTCAGAAGATCGACGGGAAGGAGAATCTGGCCGACCCATTCACTAAAGCCATTGCGGTGAAGGAGTTCAACGACTACAAGTCGAAGATGGGTATTAGATACTGCACCGATAGGCTTTAGGCCAAGTGGGAGATTGTTAGAAATAGTGTCCCAAAGCCAATCGTCAGTCTGTTGACGGTTGTGCTCCTTTTGTATTAGTACATGAATTATAAATAAATAAAAGTTATTTTGGTATTTTTTCATCATAAATGTTTTATCTTCTAATGAACTCCTGTGTTGTGGTGAAGTCCTTAAGACTATTTAGACTCGACAAAGGAGGATTTGTCGCTTAGTCTTTAAACATGTTCACGACCAAATGATACGTTGTTACCAAGGACGACAACATTTATCGAGCATAGGTCGTTGTGTGCCATATGGGTTGGTTGTCCTCATAACCAAAGAGTGTGGAGACACTGGTATGGCATACATGTGAGATGTAATGGTACATCTGCACTGAACGTGACCAACTCCGGAGCTATTTCTGCTGTCAAGATTTGCTCCGATGGAT
>NC_026003.2:102011932-102079976 GCF_000442705.2 Elaeis guineensis
AGATCTACAAGCAACCATAAGAAAGAGAAATTTTAATATGCTTAACATATCAATTATTGTGAACATTAAAATTTAACCATATAGAGATGAAACTTTTTTACATTAAATACTACACTAGATTTTTGAATCTAAAGCACTTCTAGTGGGTAGACTTAGATTCTGTCTGGTTAAGCTTTTAGAGTGTCTGAAAGTTTCTTCAAAAATATTTTTGGATGGTACAGTAATATTTGGTCAAAAATCAAGAAGCTTTGTTGGGTTTGCCATATAGATGAAAAGATCTACTTAGGAGAAGCTCCATTTTGAACTTTACTTCAAAAGTACTTTCTAGCTAATATTAAAAAAAATATTTTGATTTAAATAAATTTTTTAATAGTGAAAATGCCCACTAACAAATCTCATGATTACATTTTATATCATACATACTATATTATTATACTATAAATATAATATAATATAATAATAAATTAATGTTATGATATATTATAGACATCTAACATAATCTATTATAATAATATTATTAATATATTATAAAAACATAATTTGATATCACAATATTTAATAATAATATAATATAATCATTATATTGTAATTTATTATTAGATTAGATTAGAATCCATTATATTATATTATATTATATTATATATCATAATTATAATAATATAATATTATATTACATTATATGATAATAATATTATATAATAAAATAATACTTTAAAATATAATGATATTTACATTATAAATATATAATGTAATCTATTATTAGATTAGATTATAACCAATATATTATATTACATTATAAGTTATATTATAATTATTATAATAATATTATATTATAATATTATGTTATGTTATATGATAATAGTATTATATAATATAATAATATTTTAATATATAATAATATTATATTATATTATATTATATTATTCTTCACTATATAATATTATGTAATATTTTTATTACTTTTTTATTATATTAAAAATATTTTTTTAGTTACTAAATATATGTTAAAGTTTCAAAATACTTTATAAATGTGGTATTAGCAAACAGCAAATAATTTTTTGTAAAAATTTTATTTTCAAAAGCTCGATTCCAAAAGGTCCAAAAGCTCTGTTGCCAATAGCAATTCAAAATAGGATCTTAATGGATGTGAAGATGACACTTTGATAGATGTTCATTAGAGGAAGCATAAATGATTGGGATTCCAATGCATACATGCAAACGTACACACATAAATATGCGCATATAGAGTGATAGATACGTACGGGACTGGAACTGGGCTCAGGCCGGCTCAAGGTCCATTGGACCTAGCTAACTTCAGGAGGGACTTTGGGCTAGGCCCGAATCAATTTGGACTAGGTTTGAGCTAAGATGTAGAGCTCTTTTGATCTTTAGGTCAGGCTTGGGTATATTATTAGTTCAGCTCGAGCTTGAGTCGAGTCCATTCACGACCCGAGTCCTACTATAGTTTTTTTTTTTTTTGTGCACAATAGAGGGACCAATTGCACATATCAGCCTCACCAACTCCTCGACTCTCTCACCTCCATCGCCATGGCTATGGCTTCTTTTTCTTCCTCCTCGACCTCCCTCACCCTCCTCCTCCCTCTGCTCCTGCTGCTTCTATGGCTTCTTCCCCTATGCTATTGCCAATTCCACTACCGAGCTCGCCCTCGCTTGCTCTCTTTTCCTCTTCGGATCTCGAGAGGAGGGTGAAAGGGGGAGAGGCCTAACAAGAAGCTGAGGAGGAAGAAGAGAAGGAGCAGAGGAGGGGCCACGGTTAAGAGGACGTTGGTGCCTGGGCACAAGAGGCCAATGGGGCTAGGGCTTAGATTTGTTAAACAAATTCGGGTCTAAGCATGACTTGAAGCTCCAAAAAAAAATTTCGGGTTGTGCTTAAGCAAAGGTATGGCCCAGTCCAACCTAATCTAATTCTAACTCTAGACACACACATATGCATATCCATATATAAATGTACCCATGTACACACACATAGAATCTACGGATAAGTGGCAGCTTTGGAACAATCGGGTTCAAAAAACTGCAGATGATGACTTACATGGATTGGCAGGAAACTAGAATTTGGCTCTTGCAACGTACGTGAAATATCTAAATTACAAATGACTCTGATCGCAATCCAAGTATCGGCCCTTCACACAACTTGGGAGGATGCTCTCCCTAAAATGCAAGGAGTTAAAAAGGATTTTATTTATTTGAAATAAAAATCATTATATTGTAGATGGACCGCCGCACGACGTCGGAGCCTCAGGACAGCTCCGGAATTTGGGCTTTATTTCTAATATTATTACCAGGGTGTAGATCACCACGATTCGGTGATACCCAAAACGTTCTCAAGGACAAAAGGTAATGAGGTAATTAGCCCCATTAGGGCAAGTGAAGGTGCTGCTACTATCATCATAAGCGTAACTGTAAGCCTGAGGGCACTCCTTCTTGAAGAACTCGGAGTAGCTCGTCGCCTTGCATGTCTTCGGGCTGTTATAGGCTCCAGTGCAGCAGTACTGGGGCTGGTCAAAAGCCAGGCAAGCGCTCTTGCAGGCGACGACAGTACCGGATTCCGTCACCTGCAGCTGTGACGGGCACTGGGTGTTGATGTTCGCCGAACATGATGTGGTTTGGCAGCCCGACACACCTTGTGGAGTGATGGAGGCCGGCAAGTTGAAGCCATCGACCAAGCTTATGTCGTAATAATCCTTCCCGCCGCTGCCATCCAGGGTGAACTCAAGCAGCGTGGCGGGTGGGGTGCCACCGTTGCCGTTGCACGCGACCTGCCCGGTGCCGCAGTCACCGGTCTGGCATGTAAATCTCCCTGCATTGGTGGAGCAGCCGGTCCGGCCCCATATCCGGCCGGCCCACTTGGACGAGGCAGTTATCGAGTTGGAGGCCGAGGCGGCGAGCGTGAAGCCCGTCTGCGGGAAAGCAGGGACATTAGGGTTGTCCTGTATGCCAGGCCAGATCGTCTTGGCGCAGTTGTTCTTGAAGGTGAACGTAGTCGAAAGCCCACCTGAAATTTTAGAGGTTAGACTGATTTTGTAAGAAGGAACACAATGAGGCTTTGAAATCTATCATGAAGCAAACCTTGGACGAGGAGGGCAGCGAAGAAAATGGCGAAGAGCAGCGACGGGTTGGCCATTGAGGACTAGGAAGGCTTGCGTTGGATGGCTTGCGAATGCAGGAGAGGAGGAGGTGGTGAGAGAGTCTAACGTTTGTGGGGGTATTTATGGGGGAAATTTTTGACTCCATAGATGAAAATGGGATGATAAGACGAAGAAATTCGATGACGTGAATGGAAGGGAGGCTAATAGTTCTTGTTTGATTAGTGGAATTCTTTATGGGGTCGGCTTTATGTGGCGCCAGTCATTCGCGGGCCTAGACTAACCAGTTGCGTGTAGATCTTGCCATTACATTTGCAGAAACAACAGATCAAACAAACAATTGCGAAAGAAATTCTCCCATCCGATTAGTGTTTAGCAAGTGCTTTCCAATTACTAGAGGAGGACGTGCTAGCTGAACTCTTTTACGGGGGCGACTGCTTTCAACTACTAGTTCACATTGTTTTAAGCTAATGAACAATAAAATTATCATCAAATTAATTACATGCTTTATTAAAAATGAAAAGAGGTTAAAATCAGTGTGCCTGATAACTATGAAATCCTCACTTTCAATGCATCACGACAAAGCAAAAGTGTGACTAGCATCTTGATCCAAGAAGATCCTCAAACTTGATGTAGACCAATTGACTATTACGGATAGAATTGGACAGCATCCAGAATAAGATTTATTATATTAAGCCAAACTTTTGAAGGCTATAATTGAATCATATGACATTTGATTTTAATAATTTTTTTTTTGAAATAATTGAATAATTTTCGAGGTCCACAACCTGAACTATCATAAAAACTTACCATGCCACATTGGGAGGCATAAGAATTTTCTACATAAGTCAATTACGCATTGCATCGAGGCCTATATCAGGCCAACCAACTCGGCCCATGAATTTAGGGACAACGAGATCAATGGGGTGAGCTCGAAGCTTGTTGGCCTATCGAAATGCAGTGGGATAGGGGTTGCTTTACATGGCTGGCCCACTCTGTGTTTATTTCAAGTCTTTATGGCTCAAATAGTAGTTCCTCTCTATTAAGTATACTTTGAATTCCAAGATTCATTTTGTTTGATTATTCAATTCGATAAATTTAGAGAAGAAAATGATGAAGAATTTTGATAAGGTCTATGGTGGAAACAAATTAAACATGATTAGGAGTGTGATTTGGTTTAAATTTTGAAAAACCAGATTTAAAGCAAACCAATATATATATATATATATATATATATATAAACAACCATTGGTTCACTTATTATGGCCTTAGCCGCCCTAGCACTCAAGGCCCCCATATTGACATAATGTCTCATGAGATCATGTAACCTCTCTTTGATGGCTTCTTCTTCTATGTTCTCTAGAAGGTGTGATCATAGTTGGATGCCTTTTAATGATATCATTAATTAGTTTCTATCCTTCGATGGAACCATCCTTAATTATAAGCATTTTTAATACAACCTTCAGTGACCCTCTCTTTGCTTTTCCTTCTGGATTGAGATCCCACAATGGCTTTCTATTTCTCCTTCTTCGAAACCTTGATACCATGAGAAAAATAGAGAAAAGAGAGATAGAGAGAGGTCTTTTAGGAGATTTAGGATGGGAGATATTGGGATCCTTAGGACATGGAAGGAAATGGATGATTGGAGATGGGGTGGGGGAGGGGTGTTGGCATTATTTTTATGGACTATCCATTCAAGGTTTTAGCTATTTTCCTTTGAGGGCCGTCTGGTATGCAGGGTTCATTGCTTTTATATTTAACCCATTTAGCCTATTCTATAAACTGTCTATTTAGTCCATCTCATAAGTTATCCATTTTGTATAATTAAAAAAAATTTAAATGAATAAAAGTTGATTCAGCTCATAAGTTGTCTATTTGATAGAAGTTCCATGGCTCACAACTTGATAAATTGAATAAAACCAAATCGATCTTTTTAGTTTCATTTAAAGCAGTTTTTTTATGTGATCGATTTGGTTTTGATTTTGATTTTAGAAAATCGATTCAAATTGGCTCGATTTAAAAATTGACCCCAAATCAGCCCGAATCAAACTGTGCAC
Organism: Elaeis guineensis; assembly: GCF_000442705.2. Lineage (NCBI taxonomy): Eukaryota > Viridiplantae > Streptophyta > Magnoliopsida > Arecales > Arecaceae > Elaeis > Elaeis guineensis. Next base: position 102,017,097 of record NC_026003.2, read on the forward strand.
ACCTCTGGACATGATTTAGAAAAGTATAAGAGATGGAGTATATTGGAGCTAGGGTTTTGTCAAGAGGCATCTTAATTTATTTTCATTATCTTTTTGGTTGTAGTGGAACCTCTATTCCGTTCTCATTCATGGATGTAGACCTATAGTGGAACCATGTAAATTTGTGCATGCTATGTTTTTTCTTCTCTTTATCTTCTCAAATCTCTTTGTTCTTCTTCAATTTGATCTACATCCTTTCCAACCCTCCCTGTGCTACTATAATTTAGAGACAGGCAAGGGAAATTCTCTTGAAAACATGAATAACCATTTTTGTGGTTTAAAATAAAGGATAATTTTGGGGCTAAAAAATATATGGAGAGGTCCAGTATTAACTCGCGAGCTATCCATACATCGCAGGCAGCTATAACTGGGTTTCCCCATCTATGGGTATACTATTATCTTGCGTCTTGTTACATTGGATTAAGGCTTCCTAACTCCTCTCTTATTTATTAAAAATAATGAAGTCCTCTCTCCATGTTTGCAGAACAAGTGGGTCCTACTCAATTACGAGTTGTCCCGTACAAAGTTTGTGATTTAAAATGGGACCTCGGCAGGTCGCCCCAAAGTATTGGTGTCAACTTAAAGCCCATTAAACGAAGCTTCGAGTACGAAGAGAAATCCAAGACAAGGATCCGATTGTGCAGCCATCAATTTTGAAATCTGAATATTTTGTTAGTGGTTTATTCAATATCAGGACTATTAGTCCAGTAGTTGAATGCTGAGTTCATGGATACTTGTGATGTTTCTCTTTGAAATTTCAAATGATCTTTGTGATTTTTATAGCTGATGCTGTAATGCAGAGGTGGAAACTTGATCCATATTTATGCTATATATGATCATGATACCATATATGATGAAGCATCCTATTTTTCTGAATAAGAATTTTGACTTTGTAAAAGACTTCTCCTTGGATCGATCTTATTGCTTATACGTTTTTCGTTTGATTTCCCATAGGCAAAGAGTTTATCTGGGTTTACTTGTCGCACCTTCTTATCTCAAACTTTATTCAACCTACTAGTTTTGACTTATCGGATTGGCATCAGATCTACCTTAGGTTGTTGTAGAAGATAATTTTCATTACAGGTTCAACAAATTCTATGGTATTTTTTTATGCCTAGAAGTTTCAAGATGTGATGTAATTCGGATGTAGAAAAGTCGATATATTGGGCCAGGATAAGTAGAAGGTATTCCGCTTTCATCATATCTCACGAAGGAGAAGCTAGTAAATGGGTTTTTCCACATCATGATATGAAAATGAATTCATATAATGGGGATGCAGTTTTTTATGATATTGGTTCAACTTCTATAGCAAAGATGAGACCATCTTAGTTGTTATATAGTAATTAACTTTGATCAGAATGTTGTTGAAGCTTTTGCTTTAATGCATTTGGAAGAACATTTGAGGGACAATCACTTCCCAAGCATGAGAATGATATCCAAGTTGATGAAAAAAAATCGAAAATTCATCACAAGGATTTATGCTTTGATTGCTCGAAGGTTTTGGCTGAAAAGGAGAATAATCATCGGTAATATTTTGTGGAAGAGTATTTTTGCGAAAAGCGAATCCATCTCCTCCCTTTCCTCGTGGATTCTAAAAGGGTCTATCTCATCAAGTTTGTGTGTGAACGGAAGATGCTTTAAAAACAAGAGTCTAAGAGGTCCACAAAGTCAACAGCATTTTTTTTTTTTTGGCCAATCGGATAAAATTAAGACATTCTAGTCTGAATACGACTTTCTTTGTTATTTAAGTCGGCAAGACAGCAACTTTATTTCTGCTTGATACTTTCGTTTTGGGTGGAGAAGAACCAGTATCCACCGAGTTCCATGGACCAAAATTTCTTTGGGTTCCCAGAGCTTCACGTACGGCGTTACTTGCGGGGGTCCTTGGAATGCTTTGTCTTCCCCATTTACATTTGCTCCCTCTAGCAACGTGCCAACTGGCCCTACCCTTAAAGCCAAGATCTCGCTTTTGCCTTAAAGCTTGTACAGTGGACCAGGGGGAGGTACGAACTTGGATTCACGCACACGTTTCTTTTGCTTCCTCTGTGCTTTTATGCTACCCTCTCGTCTCATCTCTTGGTGTCACTCGTGTGATTCTCATTAACAAAAGATGAAAGCAAAGATCATCCTAGAAAGCTACTAAACTATGGGCCACAATTGATGACATTCTAGCTATTTTAGTATGGATGCATTAACATTTTGTTTAATGTGTCTATACTTATATGGGCCAAGCGAAGAAACATGATTTCAAAGAGCCACCTCAAAATCTTATGTAATCCATTACTTTTAAGTCTTCTATTACGAAACTTATGTCTTTTGGGTCTATACTTTGTCATTTGTTGCCATAATTAGGGGCATAGGACCTTTACATAAAACTCTGGCCCACAAGCAGCAGGGGAAAGCTGTATATGTATGATACTTGTTGCATCAAAAGGTGTTTAGGGTCAATTAGGAATACAAATATCATGATGTTTTATTAAACATCAATTAAGTTGAAAAAAGGAAAAAAGTTTCTTATCTATTTATTTCGCATGAGATGACTTACTATATGCAGTTCTAAGTGTGCAAGTGTTTATGCATGCGCGCATGCGTGGACATAGATATTGTTAAGCCTGAAAGCATTGATAATCTATTCCTTATTAGCTCATGCTGTTACAGTCCAGTGTTCAGTTAAAATGGCAACTAAAACAAGTATGCTAGAGGTCAAAAATTCAGATATCCTCCAAGCTAATTGCTTCTGTAAGTACTTGGCTGTCATTTTATTCACATTTAAGTCTCCTTGTATGATGTGTATGATCGCTAGTGAGGCAAGGTTTTAAGCCTGACATACTTTATTGGTCCATTCACTATTAGCTTAGTTTTCGGGACCATTTGGTTAGCTAGCACACACATATATCATGTGGACCCAGAGTACCTTCTGCTTCAGTTTTGTTGCGGCCAATCGCTTCGTCGCCCGATCGCCGGAAAGCGTGCACCTGCAAAATGAAGTCCGCACTGACCGGAGGCGGCTCCGGCGGGGACCCTCCGACGGTCAAGTCAGAGAGGTGACTGGGCAACAGTGAAATGTAGACAGAGAGCTCTTATCGAGAGAGAGAGGGAGAGAGGGAGAGGAGCGAGCCTGCGTTTTTTGGGAGAGACGGAGCGGATCGATCCCTTGCACTGTTGCCTTCCCCGGTTTATATAGTGGAGCACGGTATGGCGCCGTCATTAATGGCGCGGACAAGTGAGGAACTGTCAACTCACTGTGGACTGTCAGAGTCGCCATGAAAGTGTCACGTCGCCGTGCGGCTGTCAAATCACCAGGGTTGACAATACCTTCGGCGGGACAATGTCCCTAGATGACCGTGCCGCATGCGGCTGTCAGGACTGACAAGCTCTGGCGGCTGTACGGTGATCGGAGGAGTCGACCGACCCTAGGTCGGTGGCCAGCTGAGTGGCGCCGGGGCCCTCCGTTGGTCGGCGAGTGAGTCGGCCATCAGACTTCCTGGTCGGTCGGCCAGTCGGTCGGTCGGCCGGTCAGTCGGTCGGTCGGCCAGTCGGAGTCGGCTAGTCGGAGTCGTCCGTCGGGGTCGGCCAGTCGGTCGGTCGGCCGTCGGAGTCGTCCGTCGGGGTCGGCCAGTCGGTCGGTCGGCCGTCGGAGTCGGCCAGTCGGAGTCGTCCGTCGGGGTCGGCCAGTCGGTCGGTCGGCCGTCGGAGTCGGCCAGTCGGTCGGTTGGCCGTCGGAGTCGTCCGTCGGGGTCGGCCAGTCGGTCGGTCGGCCGTCGGAGTCGGCCAGTCGGTCGGTCGGCCAGTCGGCCCCTTCGACCGTAAGTCGGTCGGTGGGTATTCCCCAACAGTTGCCCCCCTCCACTCCTGAGCCCGATGTCGTGTTGGCTCGCGTGAACACGTGGGCGACGGCTTCGGACGAAAGGAGTGGTGTTCCGTCTTTTCCTGCCCCGACTCTGGCGATCACATCAACGAACGATCCAATATCGGTCGTCCCGACTGTAGGTCGAGCATGCACGTCGGGTCGGAGGTCGGCCAACCTCCGAACGTTGCTCGTCGACACGATCATTCTGCAGAATCTGATAGTCGAGTAGCATCCGACGTATTCGGATAGGATAACGATGGCAAGTCGAATATCCATTGTCCAGCCCTTGGTCGGACGTATGCGTCGGGATGTATGATAAACGGTGGCAAGCCGAATATCCTTCGATCGATCGTGACCAGATCGGTATGTCGCGAATACGACTGCGGTCGTCTTGGCGTTTTGCCTTTCTTAGTCGAAGCTAAGTCGGCAAGTTAGCCAGCCGCATTAGTCGAAGCCCTTTGCCTTCAGAGGTGGGGGCCGTCGTAGATATTCCGCTCCTTCGATCTCCGTCGTAGAATCCGATACGTCCTCGATGATCGAGATGTAGATTGAGCAATTGGTTTGGCGATTCGTCGATCAAGCCGATGACGGAGTCACAGATTCGGCGATCGGCAATCGAGCCATGTTGGTCGGGGCCTTTTGCCTTCAAAGGCTGAGGCCGTCGATTCGGCGATCGATGATCGAGCCGTTGATTCGGCGATCGACGATCGACCGTGTTGGTCGGGGCCTTTTGCCTTCAGAGGCCGAGGCCGTCGGTTCGGCGATCGGTGATCGAGCCGTTGATTCGGCGATCGACGATCGGCCGTGTTGGTCGGAGCCTTTTGCCTTCAGAGGCTGAGGCTGTCGGTTCGGCGATCGATGATCGAGCCGTTGATTCGACGATCGACGATCGGCCATGTTGGTCGGGGCCTTTTGCCTTCAGAGGCCGAGGCCGTCGGTTCGGCGATCGATGATCGAGCCGTTGATTCGGCGATCGACGATCGGCCGTGTTGGTCGGAGCCTTTTGCCTTCAGAGGCTGAGGCCGTCGGTTCGGCGATCGATGATCGAGCCGTTGATTCGGCGATCGACGATCGGCCATGTTGGTCGGGGCCTTTTGCCTTCAGAGGCCGAGGCCGTCGGTTCGGCGATCGGTGATCGAGCCGTTGATTCGGCGATCGACGATCGGCCGTGTTGGTCGGAGCCTTTTGCCTTCAGAGGCTGAGGCCGTCGATTTTGGCGATCGATGATCGAGCCGTTGATTCGACGATCGACGATCGGCCGTGTTGGTCGGAGCCTTTTGCCTTCAGAGGCTGAGGCCGTCGGTTCGGCGATCGGTGATCGAGCCGTTGATTCGGCGATCGACGATCGGCCATGTTGGTCGGAGCCTTTTGCCTTCAGAGGCCGAGGCCGTCGTAGATTCTCCGCTCCTTCGATCTCCATCAGGATCTGCACACGAGGAACGGAGAGAGGAGTGTAGGAGTCATACCTGCGATGCGTCGGTCTCGGACTCCATCGTCAGGGTGACTTTTGGATTCGTCGGGGTGGCGAGACCCGACTATCAGTCGGGAGCCTGCTTGGTTCGGCGGGTTCCCGACCTTTCCTCCGCTTCTCCTTCGGGCCTCTGGGTTCGGCCAAACGTCGGTCGGATGCCCCTTCATCCGTGCGCATATACTTATATGCACGCTCCAGTAGCTCGACGTATGTCCGGGGGAGGGTCTTGTCCAGAGAGTAGGTGAATCGGGACGCCCTCAGGCCCCGTTTCATGGCTGAAATAGCCATGTCTTCGTTGAGGTTTCGGACCTCAAGCGTGGCCGCGTTGAATCGCGCCACGAAGTGTCGGAGCGTCTCATTTTCTCCCTGCTTGAGGGAGAAAAGGCTGTCCGACGTTCGCGGCGGCTTTCGGCTAGTGCTGAAATGGGCTACGAACGAGTGCTCGAGCTGCCCGAAGGAGTGGATACTTCCCGATCGGAGACCGGAGTACTAGGCCCTGGCAGCCTTGCGGAGCGTGGCGGGGAAGCCGATGCAAAGGAGAGCGTCGGTTGCCCCTTGAATCGTCATGAGAGCTTTGTAGCTTTCTAGATGGTCGATTGGGTCGGTGGAGCCGTCGTAAGACTCCACGTGCGGCATCTTGAACTGACTGGAGATCGGTTCGTCGAGGATGAGTCGGGAGAGAGGTTGGGCGGTCTGGAAGTCGACGTCGTTCGAAGACTTCTGGCCGTCCATCTGCAACTGGGCGAGTCGGCGGTCGATTTCCTCGAACCGGTGCTCGTAGTCGTCCGCTCGTCGATGCTGGGAGACCCCGGGAGTGGAGTCTCCGGAAGATTCTGAGAGAGAGGCCGACGGTGTGCGCGGCCGTTTCTCCTTCCTTGCCCGTTCCAACGGGGAAGGAGAGGGCCGCTGGGACCGTCGGTCGTCGCGCCATGGTCGTCCCTCCTCCTCTCCGTGGGAGCGCTGTTGGGGGCGCTCGCATGGAGGCGACAGGGATCGGCGCGGTCGTCGGCGGCTGCTCCTGGAAGGCATAGGTCGGGCCGTCGGTTGCTGCTGGAGGCTTTTGACTGCGTCGGTCAGTACGGTCATCTGCCGTACGATGGCCGCGATCTGGGCCTCCGTGGTCACTGCAGGGCGCGAAGAGCTAGGCTCCGCCGCCGGTGGTGGCGGGGAGGCCTCTTCCCGACGGGAAGAGCGCCTGGCCGACCCAGTGACTCTCGATCGTTGAGCTCTTGTCTTTGTCATGCTGTCCCCTACCTGGCGCGCCAATCTGTTGCGGCCAATCACCTCGTCGCCCGATCGCCGGGAAGCGTGCACCTGCAAAATGAAGTCCGCACTGACCGGAGGCGGCTCCGGCGGGGACCCTTCGACGGTCAAGTCAGAGAGGTGACTGGGCAACAGTGAAATGTAGACAGAGAGCTCTTATCGAGAGAGAGAGAGGGAGAGAGGGAGAGGAGCGAGCCTGCGTTTTTTGGGAGAGACGGAGCGGATCGATCCCTTGCACTGTTGCCTTCCCCGGTTTATATAGTGGAGCACGGTATGGCACCGTCATTAATGGCGCGGACAAGTGAGGAACTGTCAACTCACTGTGGACTGTCAGAGTCGCCGTGAAAGTGTCACGTCGCCGTGCGGCTGTCAAATCACCAGGGTTGACAATGCCTTCGACGGGACAATGTCCCTAGATGGCCGTGCCGCATGCGGCTGTCAGGACTGACAAGCTCTGGCGGCTGTACGGTGATCGGAGGAGTCGACCGACCCTAGGTCGGTGGCCAGCTGAGTGGCGCCGGGGCCCTCCGTTGGTCGGCGAGTGAGTCGGCCATCAGACTTCCTGGTCGGTCGGCCAGTCGGTCGGTCGGCCGGTCAGTCGGTCGGTCGGCCAGTCGGAGTCGGCCAGTCGGAGTCGTCCGTCAGGGTCGGCCAGTCGGTCGGTCGGCTGTCGGAGTCGTCCGTCGGGGTCGGCCAGTCGGTCGGTCGGCCGTCGGAGTCGGCCAGTCGGAGTCGTCCGTCGGGGTCGGCCAGTCGGTCGGTCGGCCGTCGGAGTCGGCCAGTCGGTCGGTCGGCCGTCGGAGTCGGCCAGTCGGAGTCGTCCGTCGGGGTCGGCCAGTCGGTCGGTCGGCCGTCGGAGTCGGCCAGTCGGTCGGTCGGCCGTCGGAGTCGTCCGTCGGGGTCGGCCAGTCGGTCGGTCGGCCGTCGGAGTCGGCCAGTCGGTCGGTCGGCCCCTTCGACCGTAAGTCGATCGGTGGGTATTCCCCAACAAGTTTCTATTCCAGAAACTCTCCCAGGGACTGAATTTGGCACCACAACATCAAGATGGGTTTTATTGGTCTCCGTTTTTCGGTTTGTTCTTCCCCCCTCCTTGGGTTTTGTTGGCAATGTAAATGCAGACCCATAGAGCTATTTCACTTGAGCTGTTTCTCTAACAACATTCTGTATCCATACTTTTTTATAAAGTCGGGTAGCTTCTTTTTCAGCCTTCCTTATTATATATAAAAAAAAGGATTTGTGTGGGTGTGTAGGGTGTCATATTAGTGCAGTGCTAGTCGGATCTACACAGCATGTATCATTATTTATAGGAAAGGTAATTTTAGTCAACTCATTAGATTTTTAATCCAATTTAATTCGAATGGAGCAGGTTTTATCTGATCTAGTTGGAATGCGAAGCAAATATAGGTTTTAGAAAAAAATATACAAAGTAGATTCAGATTGGATATAGATCGATAACGATATATCTTATTCTAAACCTGATCCAAAATAACCTCAATCTATACCGATCTTTTAAAATTATAATATTTTATAATATTTATATAGCTGATACAATCCAACCTGATTTGCATCTCTTTTTCATCTAACCTCAGATAAATAAAGGATGGATATAAAATGAAGTTTTTAATTATGAGATGGATATGTATAGATATTGGCCGATCGATCCATGTATGATTTATTGCTATCCCTATTTATTTAGTTTTATCCTATAAAGCAAAAGCTACAAGCAACTATAAGAAAAAATAAATTTTGATCCGATTAATGTATCAATTACCATGCCCATTAAAACTTAACCATAAAGATGAAACTCTTTTACATTCGGCACTCCCCTAGATTTTTGAACCTAAAGGAAATTTTGGTGGGCACGTGCAATAAACGTGAAGATAACTTTGATAGATATTATCACACTAGAGGAAATATAGAAGGTTGTGATTCCATCATACACCTATGCTTAATTTATACCCTTTTGTTATTCCTCTCTCGTAATCTTAAGTATACATACGAATATGTAAATATATACATATACGCACATAGAATCTAGGGATAAATATGGATACATAACCAGCAGTTTTGGAGCATCAAGCATGCATGGAATGTGGTTCAGAATCCGGAGTAGATATGGATTTTAGAAAAATATCTGAAACAGATTCAGATTGGATACGGATAATGATATTTTCTGCTCCGAACTCAACCGATATAACCTCAATCTATATCTCTTTTTTGAAATTATTATTATTTTATAATGTTTATATATATCTGATCCATCCAATTTGATCTACATCTCTGCTTGATCCAATTCGAGGTGGATAAAAGATGGATTTGGATATGTGATTTTTAATTATGGGATGGATTCAAATATTGGCCAATCTAACCCGTATCCGATCTGTTGCCATCTTTGTTTGTTTAGCTTTATCCTATAACCACAGCAAGGTCTACAAGCAACTACAAGAAAAGAGATTTTAACCTGATTAACATATCAATTATCGTGCCCATTAAAACTTAACCATAAAGATGGAACTCTTTTACATTCGATATATAGACGGTTGTGATTTCATCATACACCTACATTTAACTTATACCCTCTTATTATTCCTCTCTTCTAATCAAAAGTTTGAATTGATTAGAGCATGCATGCATGTATCGACACACATATATACATACCAATATATAAATATATACATATACACATAGAATTTATGGATAAATATGGATAACCAGCGGTTTTGGAGCATGGAATGGGGTTCAGAAACTGTAGATGATGACTTACATGGGTTAGGAAACTAGAATTTGGCACTTGCAACGCACATGAAATATCTCGTAATCCAATTATTATTGCCCTTCATACAAGTTGGGAGTATGTTTACCTCAACATTAAGGTAAAATAGAAGTTTATTTATTTGAAATAAGAATTATTTTGTTCTGTCGATGCATGGATGTCTGCACCACTTCAGAGCCCCACGACCACTCCGGATTCTGGGCTTTATTTCTACATTATTATTAGAGTGTAGAAAACAAATGATTTGGTGAGATACCAAATTTTCTCAAGGACAGAAGGTAATGAGGTAATTAGCCCCAGTGCAAGTGAAGGTGCTGCTGCTATCATCAAAAGCATAACTGTAAGCTTGAGGACACTCGCTCTTGAAGAACTCGGAATAGCTCGTCGGCTTGCATGTTTGCGAAGTGTTATAGGGTCCAGTGCAGCAATACTGGTCCTGGTTAAAAGCCAGGCAAGCACTCTTGCAGCCAACGACGGCACCGGATACCGTCAGCTGCAGCACTGCCGGGCACTGGGAGTTGATGTTCGCCGAGCATGATGTGGTGGTGCAACCCGAGACACCCTGTGGAGCGATGGAGACCGGCAAGTTGAAGCCATCGACCAAGCTCACGTCGTAGAAATCCTTTCCGCCATCGCCCTGGAGGGTGAACTCGAGGAGCGAGGCGGGTGGGGCGCCGCCGTTGCCGTTGCATGCGACCTGCCCGGTGCCGCAGTCACCGGTCTGGCATGTAAATCTCCCCGACGCGTCAGTGGAGCAGCCGGTCCGGCCCCACATCCGGCCGGCCCAATTGGATGGGGCGGTTATCGAGTTGGAGGCCGAGGCGCCGAGCTCGAAGCCCGTCTGCGGGAATGCAGGGACATTAGGGTTGTTCTGTATGCCAGGCCAGACCGTGTTGGGGCAGTTGTTCTGGAAGGTGAACGTAGTTGAAAGCCCACCTGAAAATTTAGAAGTTAGATAGATTTTGTTAGTAGAAGTTAGATAGATTTTGTAGCATGGAAGACAAGGCTAAAGGCCTTGAAATGGAACGTGAAACAAACCATGGACGAGGAGGGCAGCGAAGAAAATGGCGAAGAGAAGCGATGCGTTGGCCATTGAGGACTAGGAAGGCTTGCGTTGGAGGGATTCCGAATGCAAGAGAGGAGGAGATGGTGTGAGAGTCTTGAGGTTTGTGGGGGTATTTATAGGGGAAATTTTTGATTTTATAAATGGAAAAGGGAGGCGATAAGGTGGAGACCATTCGTTGCGTGCATGGAAGGGAGTTGAACAGTCCTTGTTTGATTAGAGGAATTTTGTTTATTTTTTTGGTACAGATTAGTGGAATTCTTTCACGCCGGCTAACAGAGAGGACCTGGCCCGATCAGCGGAACTCTTTCACACCCGATATACTTACAAATACGTACGACAGAGGGCCTGGCTTGTTAGTGAATTCTTGTGCTTTGGACCAAGTCGAATTAGGAAGAAGTAAATAATGGGATGAAGTTTTACCAAAAAAGAAAGAAAAAAAGAAGTTGGACTGGTCGGAAAGAGTAATTTGTTATTTCATCTGTTCCTAAACTAGCGGGAAGTCCTTCGGTCGGGTGCCGTATGCGATTTTGTCACTTGCATTTGTTTTGTTTTCCAGAAAACATGCGTGCAACTTGTGTTCTTTGAAGAAACTTGGCCGAAAAAGAAGGGATGAGTTTTGACGATTGATGAACTTCTCTTTTCAAGGGGAAGTGGAAAAATAAGAGTACATTATTATAGTTATCATAATGTAAGAGGAAATTTTAGAGATGGGATAATTAACCGCCACTCATCCTCTTGTGTGCATGCATTGAATATATCTAACAGTGATTTCCTTAACTATTATTAAATATCTTAAGTTGGAATTCGTCAAACAAGGAAATGAATCGAGTTCTTGTTTTTTTCTTTAATGAAAGAGAAATTTGAGAAATATTACAGTTTTACCTATTTCGAATATTTTGCCAAAATAATAGAATAAATTGAAAAGATTATCTAAATAAAATTAAATATGTATATAATTGAAAAATAATCAAGTCCCTTTCTTTCACTAAGGACTTGTTTAATTCACGAGAAGAACTTTGCTTCCTAGAAATATGGTTTTAATATATTTAGTTGATCGTGAAAAAATGATTTATCTCAGAGTGATTTATATTTGGTTAAACATCTAATTTTTTAAAAAAATTATGTAAAATACCTATTATACCGTTAATAGATATAAAACCATATCTTTGTGCTTTCAAACTCTATATAAATATTATATTAATATAAATATAATATAATATCATAATAGATCATAATAAGTGATTATATTAATACAACACTAATATATATGTATATATATACAATATAAATATTTTAGTAACAAATTTATTGATATAGTATTAATATTATATTAATATAAAAATTAATATATTAATATAAAAATTTATTATATTATATTAATATAAATATTAGGATAATAAAAATATAATATTATATTAATATTTATAGGGATAATTTTAAAATGATATTTTTAAAAAGAAAAGGGAGCCACTAATTTTCATTCCATGAAAATTCTAAAACCCATCTCTTCCCTGGATTTATACTTTTCATAAAATATAAAAAGTGTCTTTCCATAAAAAGAGCTTTTTCTATTTTTTTCCTTAAAACTTCAATCAAACAAGAAGACTCTCCTCCACTTCTTCGAAATTGTCTTTTGCCCCTTCCATTTCTCGCGAACCAAATGAGTCCTAAATTGTTATAAGATTTTTTTGCATATTGAGAACCAAAGAAAGCCCACTAAGTACTAGAAACATGTTCTCGAGCTCGAAGCCAAAGTCACTTGGAATGATTATAATTATAGAAAACTCGAAGAACTCATTCAACATATGTTGTAGGATCCCACAAAGGGTGAAGATGCAAAGGCTGGGGTTTTATTTGAGAGCAAAAATGGGAGAAGCTCATCACTTTCCTGCTTGATAAGCTTAAGTGAATGGGGAAAATGTAAGAAATATGCAAGCATATATCTAGTCCCACATCAATTATACACTAAATAGAACTTGGAATCATATAGGGTACTTACTTTCTTTATTCCAAGATATTTAAACCTCATGAATATATTTTCGATATAATAAGATTGATCTAAAGCATAGCCCCCACTATGCTTCTTAACCTTTATGCTTAAGATAGTATATACTTCACTAAGATCTTTCATTTTGAATTTAGATACTTCTTAGTCTAAGATATATGTTCTAAATTGGTCTCAAAATCAGCAAGTTATCTATATAAAAACAAATGATCACATCACAATTATCAATAAATTTAGAGTAAATATATTTATCAGCATTATTATATATGAATCTATTTAACAAAATTATTGAATCAAACTTTTCATGCCATTACTTTGAACTTTCTTTAAATTGTATAATGATTTGACCAAGTTACAAACTTTCTTTTCATTTCTAGGAAGAACAAAATTTTCTGATTGTTCATATAAACTTCCATCAATGTCATCATTTAAGAATGTTGTTTTAATATCCATTTGATAAATATGTAAATTATAAATTGAAGCTATTATAATAAAACCTCTCACAGATGTTATTCTTGCTATCGAAGCATATATATCAAAATAATATGTGCCTTTCTTCTATGTATATCTCTTGACTATAATCTAGCCTTGAAGGTTTGTATAGACCCATATGTACTATATTTTCTTCTAAATGCCCACTTACATCACATCTTATAGATTTTGATCCTTGAGATAAATCTACAAGAATGCAAGAATTGTTAGACAATACTGAGTCTATTTCATCATTTATAGCTTCTTTTTATGAAACTGATTTCTTGAAGCCATTGCCTCCCTATATGTCTTAGGATTATCTTCAATATTTAATAAGATGTATATTCCATTGAGCACAATGGTTCTACTACCTTCTATAAGGAAGACTATAGATTGGGAAGAAATAAATTAGGATCCAAATTTTTCTTTTTTATCCTTCCTACTTCTACTAGGTTCAGAGAAAATATTATTTTTCTTTTTTTATTGCTCTTATTATTAGATGTACTAGGAGTTAAACTAGATTGTAGGGTTGGTAAATTATCAATTATGGGAATAGGCTCTGGTAAAATGTGAGAGTAGAATTTATCTTCAGTAAATTATGCACCTCTTGTTTCTACTATGAATTAGACTTTAAGTCTCATAATTTGTAAGCCTTTGAATTTTGAGCATATCCCATAAATACATATTTTATCCCTCTTGGCCCTAATTTAGTTCTTTTTGGATCATAAACTCTATAAAAGGCCAAACACCCCATTTTAAGATGGTTTAGATTTGGTTTCTTCTCTTCTATAATTAATAAGGTGAAATCTGAATTTTTCTAGATAAAATTTTATTATGAACATGGTATGTAATGCTTCCCATAAATTTAGAGATAGTTTACCATTTAAAACCATTGTATTGTTACAAAAAAAAACTATTGTATTAAGCATATCAACTAAAGTTCTATTTTTTTTTTAGCCAAACCATTTTATTGAGATGTACATGGTGTTGATTTCTAGTGTATGATACCATGTCCTTCATAATAAGTAGTAAATTTATCAGAAAACTATTCTCCACAACCATCACTATAGAGAATCTTAATTTTCATTTCCTTTCGATTCTACTTTATAACATTTAAAGAAATTAAATGCTTCATCTCTGCTTCTCATTAGATACGCATATGTGTATCTAGAGAAATCATTTATAAATGTTAAAAAGTATATATTTTTATCATCTCTTGTTAGAATTCCATTCAATTCACAAATATTAGAATGTACTAATTCTAATATTTGTATTTTCTTTTCTACCTTAGGAAAAGGTTTTTTGGTGATTTTTTCTTGAATACAGATTTCATACTTATAATTATCTTCATGCTTATAAGAAATATATCCATGCTTATACATATAATGCAAAGACTTAAAATTTAAATATACTAATCTAGCACACCATAAAGAAGAAGAATCAATAATATAAGCAAAATTTAGAGATATTTTATCGCTACCAAGATTGAGTTTGAACATAGCCTTACAAGAATAACCTTTCCCAATAGATGCCTCATTGTTAGACAAAATCAACTTATTAGACTTTGGAATGGCTCTAAAGCCATTCTTACATAAAAGGCTAGCAGAACAAGATTTTTTTTTGATTTTTGGAATATGTAGTATATTCAATAAAGTTAGTTTCTTTCTAGAAATGAAGTAGAGTTCAATTGTCCCTTTCCAAATACTTTGGCAGGACTATGATTTTCTGTCAATACTTTTTGTCCAATAGCAACAATCTCATCATTCTTGAACTACCTTTTATCATTACAAATATGTATTATTGTGTTAGAGTCAAGCCACCAATCAAATGATTGGTTCATAGTTGCCATATGTCATTCAGTGACCGTATCAACTTGTAATGCAAAAATCATGCCAACAAGATTTTTGACTTCTTCTTCCACTATATTTGCATTACTATTAGCTACATCTTTTACTGACTTCTTCTCATTCTTATGGTACCTGCACTCATGAATATAATGGCCTTTCTTTCCATAATGATAACTTTATTTATTCCTTTTGTTGGGATTGCTATTCTTCTTGAAACTAGAATTTATATTTTGCACTATGAGACTCTTCTTGTGTTTAGAGTTCAGGATTTTAATAGACCCATTTTCGTTAATAGCATTTGCTTTAGAATTCAGATATATAGCATCACATTTTCTAGATTTTTTCTCAATCTTGAGATGCTTTGGTATTTGTTCTATAGTGAAATCTTCTGTCATATGCAGAAGCTTATTCCTATAATTATTTTAAGTAAGAGAAATTTTCTAATAATTACCCTCACTAGAAGTGACTCAAGAATAATAATTTTAAGATGATAGAGTCTATCAACCAGAACTTGCAATTCAGGCACTTGATCTCTGATGGGTATGTTGTCGCTTAATGTAGATTTAAAATATTTCATAATTAAAAATTTATCCATACCTTATCTTTTAGTAGTATATTTCTCTTCCCATGCTTTTCAAATTTCTTGAGGCAATTAGAGAGAAACATAGAGGTTATAGAGACCATGGGACAATACATTCAAAATGTGGCATCGACAAATAAATTCATCCTCTTATTGCCTCTTCTCCATTCATTCTTAATCTCTTTAGTATCTTGTAGTGTTCCATAGGAAAAGGCTGCAATGTCGGATCTAATATGTATACAATCTTCAGTCAGTCAGGAGAAACATCATTTTGTCCTTCCAAGTGAAGTTGGTTCCATCAAATTAATCCAATTTGACAAAGTCTTGAGTCATGATTTTGACAATAGTACTTGATTCGGTAGCCATCGCAAATATCATCTTAATATTATTGGGAAGGAGTGGTTTAATTAGATAAAATAATGAAACAATTTAAGGCTCTGAAACATATAAATCGCTATCTTTAAAGTGATATTTATCCCTATTCAAATAAGTTTGCCAACAAGTTTATGGAAAATTAGCCCTGGATACAATAAAACCTTATAAAATTCTATAGATAGCAATTTGAAAGAGATTTCTAAGAACGCTCTAGGAAACTATTTAGAAACTAGAAAGAAAAATAAAGATTTAGGATGAAAGGTAGAAAATTACTATTTCTAGTTACAAGGCTCTATATTTATAGAGTATGAATAGATGCGAGACACCTTTTCCTAGATATGTAATCTGTAAATTAATAGTAATTTTGAACAGATTTCTAAGAACTCTCTCAAAAGTTATTTAGAAATTAGAAAGAGAACTAAAGGTTTTAAGATGAAAAAAAATTACTGTTTTCAATTACAGGCTCTATATTTATAGAATATGAATAGGTGCAAAGATATCTTTCCCTAGATGTGTCACTTTTTAATCTATAGATACATGACCTTTCAATCTATAACTACATGACTTTTCATCTATAAATATGTAACTCTTCACTTTAAACTGAAGTTTAAGACCAATAGTTATTTACAATGGTTAAGTAGCACAGAGCATCTTTTTAAAGTCACAAGAATTCAATTTTAAATTGAAGTATATCTGATAGAGATATCTTGGAAAGAAATCTCTTTTAAAAAATAACTGTAAACATCCATTGGCCCCTTCTTGTCTCTTCTTGTTATTTATTCATTTATAAGATAAGATTGTTTGATACACCTGTTGGCCCTTTTTTCCCTTTTCTTTCTTTTTTTTAATTAAATATTACAATCTATCTGGCATTTCCATTGGCCCTTTCTTCTCTTTTCTTGTTTTTTATTTATTTTTGATAAGAGATGGTATGACATATCCATTGGTCCTTCCTCATGGGTGAGTGTCCTCGATGGCAGTAGAGGAGGATGAGTTTTATAAGATGAGCCATGACTAATTTGGCAGCTAGGGGGAGGATATGAGGAGAGTGAGTGGGATAAAGAGTCATGCACATTGCTCCTGACCAAGTCCCACAGACAAAAGTAAACCTCTCCTTCTAGGTGACCTTTCTCCATAACATGGAAAGCATTATATCATAGATTAATTTACCACTCTTTCTCCTCTCATCATGATCCTATTCAATTTTATCTGATTAATCCTATCCGATTGTGGCCCACGCTAACACGCATTGGAGTTTATTTTACATGTTTTAAATGGATCTAGACTCTGACTAAAGATAAACCTCTGATAAAGTGATAGGATAATATTTGATGGTTTGATAAAGTTAAACTCAATACAACCATCATGAATAACATCCATTATCTAGTCTTTGTGACTGATTCAGATACTATCTCTGATAGGTGAGGTATGTTATAAAAGGACATCCCTATGACTTAGTCCCTAAACATTCGAGAGTTTATAAGATCCTTCCTATCGGTTATACTCAGAGTTGGAATTGAAAAATCAAGATGCTGCTCAATGAAAGCGAGGAGTACTTTCAGCTTGGTTTTTTAATAGCTGTAGGTGATTGCAAGCTGATTTACTATAAGTAGATGCAGGCTGACTTGAGAGATCCTAATAATACTTCAATGGCTTTTCATATAAATTTTATTGCCCTATAAAGTTTTTATATTGTGGTATCAGAGCCATATAGATTTTTGGCTTAAAGATTGAAGTCTTCGTATCCATATAAAGTTTACATGGATGTAGATTTGACTGGCCATCCTAATCGGTTTCTTATAATTAGAGTTATCACGATCATGATCTATTCCTGGATTCTATAAAGGATTTATGATTACTATTTATTTATTTATTTTAAAGGATATGAAATTTATTTTTTAAAGGACTAGAATTATTTGAATAAACAAATAAATGAATATTATAAGGAGAAGAAGAGGGCTGATGGCATTCATGATTTCCCACCATTATACCCTCCCTCCTCCATTCTTGATGGTTGGACTTCAGTCGACCTTCAACAACCATCGCACCAAGCCATCATGTCGGTCCTCGATCTCTAGCAACCAGTCTACTATTTCAGTGAATAAATAAATAAGGAGGTTTATTGGTGAGGAAGGAACCATCGGATCTCGATTAACTGACAGTTCCCCTCCAATCACTAGAAAAACTAGTGGTGGGTCCTAGGAAGGGGCGGCAGTCCATTGATTATGGTCTTCCAACAATCGTCGACTTGAATTTGGTCGAAGGAGTACTAGCTGCGCCCTTCCACCTCTATTCAATTATGAAAGCTCTGGGAGATAGTGGTGGTCCGCCGATTAGACTTTTTGGTGACTGCTAGCCAGCATATGGCCAAGGAGGGGGCATTCGACTTCTGCTGTCCCCACCATGTGTGATTAGAAATAGAGAGGAAAAGAAAAAATAGGTTCAGGTGACTGAAAGGAAGAAGAAAATTTAGTGGGTTCCAGTTTTGGGTTCCGACCCAAAATTCGAAACTTGATTGGATCGTTTACTAAATAAGGAGATTTTTGCATTTAAGCACTTGAAAAAGTATATATTACATAAAGATCCTTCTAAAATTATATTTTAATTCTTATAATAGAGTTATTACATAAAGACTCCTAGATTATTATTTAGTCCCCATAATAAACTTTATTACATGAAGATCCTCTTATAATTATGATATGGTCCTAGCATCTAATTATATTGCATAAAAGTTCATAAATTGCATATTATATATTTTTATATACTATTTAATTTATTTATATATAAATAAAATATTATAAGCTTATTATTATTTCTTGACAATGTATTTATACCATGTTTAGCATGTAAAGTTTATTGACACTATTTTTAAAGATTTGAAGGATTTTGGTTTGATTGATTCAGTGTAATCACCAAAGTGACCAAGAACATAAAAAATCAAAAAAATTTCATAATATCTAATTCTAGATTAATATAATTCATTCAATAAAGTTTTAATAATGTCATAATTACATCTTACCATATTCTGCATGTAAAATTTATTGATACTATTTATAAGGTATTGAAGGTTTTTGGTTTGATTGTTTCATGCGATCACCAAAGTGACCACAAACTCTTAAAACCATAAATTTTTTATAAAGTATAATTCTGAATAAACCTAATTGATCCAATAAAATTTTTAATAGTATCATAATTGCATCTAAGCTACTGAAGTGTTGATTCACTCTCAATGGAGCATCTTCATATTCGAGGTTTTGTTGGATAAAATAGCAGGATTGTATGTTGGATCGAGTGATATTTTTATATTCAAATTTATAGTGTTTGCTTGTACCTAATGTGCATATTTTATTAAGCTTACTGATGATATGATATATCACTAAATGAGTGTAGCCACTAGCATGTTATGGTACTCATCCAAAGAAGAGATATAATGATGCACCTGGTTGCCCATCAAAGTTAAATATTAAGAAATTTATTTACTTTAGATAAATTAAATTTATTTGATCTCATTATTTGATGATGATGTGAGCATATATTTTTTACAACATTAATTTTCATAATGATTGATAGCAGCATAGGAAATTTTTTTTCTTAATGGATCAACTTTTTGGAATGAAAAGAAAGAATAATGCTTATATTAAGATGTGTTGATCTTATCTAGTATTTTGAGTAGATGAATCTTCACACTTATGAATGAAAGTACACTAGATAGAAGAGCTTTTATAAAAAATAGGAGTGCTCCAATCGCCTAAGTTTGCTCCTAATGAAATCCAACATGGCCAGCATATTAGGAGATCTATCCCTTTATGTCAAAAAGGCACGTGATTTTTTTAAGTACTGCGGAGTAGCAATTCGTAAGCTTTGATAAAGCAAAAGCTAGCATCTTGATGACGAGATTAGTCTCTACAAATATATAGACAAATCTGGTATACATAAGCACATCATAGAGATGAGGATATTGCAGTAGTTAAATGATATTAAGGTAACTATATCAGATGCTTTCCTAGTCCATTTTATTCTTACTTCTCTTCCATCAAAATATAACCTCTTTAAGATCTCCTATAATCCACATAATGAGGAGTGGATAGTTAATGAATTACTAATCAAATATGTTTAAGAGGAGGATAGATTGAGGGGAGAAGATAGAGAGCGTGAATTTGGCTTCACATCAAGTCATGAGAAACAAGGTAAAGAAAAGGTGCACCCGAAGCAAAAGAAAAGAAGATACTACTGTAGTATCGGGTGAAGCTATTAATGAAGTCATTAAATGCTTCTTCTGCAAAAGAAGAGACACCTGAAGAAAAACTGCATAAAGTATCAAAAAATGGCTACAAGAGAAAATACCCTTTACTCTCTTATATGTTTTGAATCCAATGTAGTAAATGTTCTTATTTCTACCTAGTGACTGATTCTGGTGTATCTATGCACATTGCCAACAACTTACAGGGCTTCCTATTAAGAAAGCCTCTGACTGAAAGTAAATGATCCACTGTCACCAAAAATTAAGCACGTTCACTTGTCAAGACAGTTGGTGCTACAAGATAGTCTTAGATTTATCTTAAGTTTAAATAAGATTTTTTATATTTTTTTTAGAAATTTAGTTTTTGTTCCAATATTGGATAAAGTTGGTTTTTATGTTTCTTTTAGAAATTTTAAATTTGATCTAATAAAAAGACTCTAGAGTTGTTGGTTTTGGTTATTGTGTGATGGTCTTTATAAGTTGTCTTTGCATCATTCATTTGAGTAGTCTTTCTTTGCAAATTCTTCTTGTAATAAAATAGATAGAATTAATGATAACTCCTCTATGTTATGGCACTAGAGATTGGGTCATATCTCTGAAGAGAAGGTCAAAAGGTCAGTGAGGGATGAGATCTTAGGATCATTAAACTTCATTGATTTTGAAACCTATATTGACTGCATAAAGGCAAAGCAGACATATACATCGAAAAAGGATATCAAAAGGAGTGATGGAGCTTTGAAAATCATTTATACTGATGGATGCAGATTTTTTTTCTTATGTCTAATAGGTGAAAAGTATTTTATCACATTCATTGATGATTATTCATGATATATGTATCTATACCTTCTATTTGATAAGACTGATGTATTTGAGCTTTTAAAGAATTTAAAATAGAGGTTGAGAGATAATAAAAAAAATGATTAGAGTAGTCAAATCTGACAAAGGTATCAAATACTATGATAGATATGCTGAGATGGATCAAAGGCCAAGACCATTAGCAAATTTTTAAAGGAACAAAAGATTGTACCTCAATATACAATGCTTGGCATAACAGACCAAAATGGTGTAGATGAAAGAAGAAATAGAATGCTTAAAAAAATGGTTCAGGCTATGCTAATTATTCTACATTATTTATTTTTTAGTGAGGTGAGGCTGTAAAAATAGCTATGCATATATTAAATAAGATTTCTACTAAGATAGTTCAAAAAACTCCTTATGAGTTATGGATTAATAGAAAATCTAGTTTGGAATATAGTGTATATGAGATTGTTCAGCTAAAACCAAGATTTATAATCCACAAAAGAAGGTATTTGATCTTAGAAGACCAATAATTTTTTTATTAGTTATCCAGAGAGGTTAAAAGGGTATAGTTCTCTTGTTCATCTTGTATATCATAGATAGCAGAAACTAATAAAGTAAAATTTTTAGAAGATGGCATGTTTATGGGAGTAGAGAACCTTAAGATATTATCTTTAAAAAATATAGAAAATAATTTTATACCTGAAAAGCAGACTGAAGTGATGATTCCTATAATTATTTCTCAGTATAACATTCATGAGGAACCACCGCTTCATCAAGTTCCACCTCATAAGATTTTTATTGCTGAAGAAGCAACTATCCAACTATCACCACAAGTGGATCAAGGGATAGCTCTTTAGAGATCTACTAGAATAAAAAAATCTGCTATACCATCAAATTATGTGATGTATTTAATTGATATGGATGAAAAGGATGATGACCTTGAGATGTTCTTACAAACCATGAATGGTGAGAACTCCTTATTATGGTTGGATGCTATGAAAGAAGAGCTGAGCTCTATGCATAAAAATTATGTCTGAGAATTAGTTGACCTATCAAAAGGGTGTGATCGATAATTGTAAATGGATCTATAAGATCAAAAGAAATCTCAATGATAAAGTTGAACAATATAAAGCTAGACTTGTGATAAAGAAGTTTGCACAAAAGAAGAGCATTGACTTTAAAGAGACCTATTCTCCTATTTCTTCGAAAGACTCCTTTAAGATTGTCATGCTTAGTAGCTCATTTTGATTTAGAGTTGCATCAGATGAATGTGAGAATGATCTTCCTCAATGGTGATCTATGGGAAGAACTCTATATAGAACAACCTAAGGGTTTATTGTTAGTGGACAAAAGAATATGATTTGTAGATTAAAGAAATCTAGTTATCAATTTAAATAGATTTTCAGACAATGGTATCTCAAATTTAATGGGATAATCACTCCTTTGGATTTGAAGCAAATATAATTGATCAATATATATACTTAAAAGTTAGTGGAAGTAAGTTCATAATTTTGATATTATATGTGGATGCTATTCTACTTACTGGTAGTGATATTGGTTGCTTAAGAAAATTAAATAGTTTCTATTTTAAAATTTTAGATGAAAGATATGGATGAAGTCGCTTATATCATCAACATTAAGATTCATAGAGATAGATCCTTAGGGTTACTTGATCTATCTCAAAGGACTTGCATCTCTAGAATATTAGAAAGATTTGGGATGAAAAAATATTTCTCTAGATGTGCTCCTATTATAAAAGATGGTAAACTTAACAAATTTCTATGTCTAAGAAATGAGATGAAATAAAGGAAATGAGGTCCATACCTTATGCATCTATTGTTGGGAGTTTAAATGATGCCAAGATTTATATGCATCCAGACATTGCTTTTGCTATATCAATACTGTAGCTTTATCAACATGAGCTAGAAATGGAGCATTGGAAAGCTACAAAGAAAATCATGCGTTACTTGTAAGATATCAAAAAATACATGCTCACATATAGATGGTATGATCATCTTGAATTTATTGATTATTTAGATTCAGACTTTGCTAGATACACTGACAATAGAAAGTCTACCATCAATATATCTTTCTACTTGCAGGACATGCTATATCTTGGAAGCGAAACAAGATCTTATCACTTCATCCACTATGAAGTAGAGTACATAGCTTATTATGAGACTTTCTAATAAGCTATATGGTTAAAGAATTTCATCACAGGACTTAGAGTTGTTGACTCTATTACCAAATCAATCAAGATATATTGTGATAATAATTCTATAGTAAGATTCTCTAATAATATGAAGAGTACAAGTGCTTGTAAGCATATTATATTAAATATTTTGCTCTTCATGAAAGAATAAAGGAGAACATCGTATCTATGAAATATATTATTGTGGAGCTAATGATTGCAAATCCATTGATGAAAGAATTCACTCCCAAGATTTTTAGAGATCATATAATAAGACTGATTAGCTCATTTTATGATTGATATGTATGGGACATTATATATAAAGTTATTATATTGAATTTTATAATAAATTTAGTTTATTTTATTTTATATTGATCAGCTATTTATCATATGATATAAAGATGATCAAAAATAGATATAAAATTTTATCTATTCACAACGTAAAGCTCCACATAAAGAACTTGATTATGAGGTGTCATTAGTATTGTGATGCATAGAAGGTCGTGTATTGATAGATAATGCATTTGCTACCATAATTCATACTACTGGTTATTTTATAATTAATCAAGTATGCAGTGTATATCCCATGGAGGAATTAAGTTTTTAAATATGACTACATCAATTTTTAATTATCGGATCCAGATAGAATTTCATTAAAAATGTTTGAAATGCTTTAAATAATTAAAATGAGATGCTTGTATTAGGTTGAGTCAAGTGAGAGAATGCTAGAGTTTTATCCGATCAACTCTATTCGGATATAGCCCATGCTAATATACATCGAGATTTATTTTATATATTTTAGATGAATCTGAATTCTAACTAAAGATAAACATCTGATAAAGTAATAGAGATATATTTGATGGTTTGATAAAGTTGAACTCTACACAATCATCGTGGATAACATCCATCTTTCAATCATTGCGACTGATTCAGATGCTAGCTTTGATGAGTGAGGCACGTTATAAAAGGATACTCCCTATAGACTTAATCTCCAACTCATCCAAGAGCTTATGAGATCCTTCCATCGAGCATACTCAAGAGTTGGGATTAGAAAATCAAGGTGTTGCAGGTGATTGTAGGCTAATTTGCTATAGGTGGCTGCAGATTGACTTGAGAGATCTTAGATAGTACTTGGATTGCTTCATCTTTATATAAGTTTTATTGCCCCATAAAGTTCTTATAGATCATCCACTTTTTATTGTCATATAATTTGGACCCTTCTTGAAACTAACCAAGGTAAAATGACCACTTTCCATCCTTGGTTAACTTAACTAGAGATCATGGTTCGTCGGGGCAATGAAAGGCTAATAGAAAGGCTATTTACCATCTAAATTGACATTTTCAAGGTTGACCCTAAGATATGTATCATTTAAATCTTGCATTTTTAGTCATAACTAATTACATTGTGCAACATTCTAATTTTGATAGACAATCATACGCATATATAAGTTAGAGAATAATAGACATTTTCTCTAGGGCATAATATCTTGTTAAAATGAAGCAAACAATGATGGAAAAAGTTCTCCCATTTCATCCAATTAGTGTTTAGCATGTGCTTTCTTATTAAAGGAGGACGAGTGAGCTAAACTCCTTTGGGGAGGTGACTACTTGGAACTACTATTTTGCATTATTTTATCTAATGGACAATGAAATACTTGTCCTCCATTCCAATTATATGGTTCTCTAAAGAAAAAAAAGGGTCATTTTACCTATTAACTATGAAATTCTTACTCTTAATGTCTTAAAATAAAACCCCTACAAGTACACCTAGGTACATTCGACAATCTAGAGAATAGAAAGTAATGAGAGAGTTTGTCCCTACACAACTGAAAGGGTTGATGGCATCACCATAGGCATTACTATGCATCTATAAGATCCCATTTGCCTAGGAGCATAGGTCATAAGTATGCCGGAGAAATTCTTTGCACACCACGGGTTGTGTAGAAAATCTAACATAGAGTGTACCACTTTATATGATTGATCCATATAGCCATCACTTTCTAACGTGCATTTAATGCCTACAGTTTTATTTTTTCATTCAAAAATTTTGAATGACGAAAATACTCTGGCTCTTTGAAAAAAATTATGATATCTTATGTCCATATTATGACATTTATATGCATAAGTTATAATTTTGACAGGATGTCATAATATGCCATAGGATATCATAATTTTTTTCAAAGAGCAAGAGCATTTTTGACATTCAAAATTTTCAAACGAAAAATCGAAATTGCAGACATTAAATGCGCATTGAAAAATAGTTGGACAAAAATACCCTTTCTATATTATGACATCCTAAGCCATATTATGACATCCTATATATAGAAAGTCATAATTTGATGAAGGATATCGTAATATGTCACAGGATGTCATAATTTTTAGGGCCATCTTATGATATCTTGCATGTAGAGGGTCATAATATGCCACAGATGTCATAATTTTTTTCAAATAGCAAAAGTATTTTCGTTATGCAAAATTTTAAATAAAAAAATAGAATGCAAGTATTAAATGTGCGTTGGAAAGCAGCGACTATGTGGACCAATCACATAAAGCGGCACTCCACGTTGGATTTTCTACACCGCCCATGGTGCACAAAAAATTTCTCAAGTATGCTATCATGGTACTAGTGCTGCTTGTGCTATTGCACACCTTCTAGGTGCCACAATGACAATCTGTAGATAGGCTCAAAAAATTTCCTAACATGTTGGTTGAGAATTGTGTTTAGGCTCGCATCAAGCTGACCAACTTGGCCCAAAAATTTAGTGACACGGAGATTGTAGGAGTGAGATTGAGGGGGTGTTTAGTTGAGAGGAGTAAGAGCTTGGAATGGAAGGAGAAAGATGTGAATCTTATTCCAACTATTTAGTTGGAAGGAGTCCTATTCTGATTCCAAGCTAAATGAGAATCACCCAGCCCCCTTAAAATCCAATTCTAATTTTTCTCTAAGGATTTAAATTCCATGCCCATCTCAATTTGAGTGACGAACCAAATGCTAAGAGAGATATAGCCATTTCGAGTCCAATTCTGATCACGAACCAAATACCGCCCGAGGCTTGTCAACCTATCGGAATGTAATGGATGAGGGGTATTCTACATGTCAGGCCGCTTTATATCTATTTCGGATATATATTTGGTTTGGGAGAGTTGGACTTTGGAATAAGAATAGGAATGAGTCAACTTTATTCCAGTTTGGTTGGAGGAGAGTCCCAAGAGGAATGGGAATGCTCGAATCCCTCAAAATCTAATCTCTATTCTTCTTTGGTATTCAAATTCTATTCCGATTCCACTTTCAATCGCAAACCAAATCTGTCGGAGGATATGGTCATTCCAATTCTAATTCCAATTCATTCTGAGTCTAATTCCAATCGTGAACCTATGCACCCAAATTTATGTCCTTATGGCTAGAATAGTAGTTCCTCCCTTGTATCAGTACAATTTTGTGAGATATACGAGGGAAGTTTTCTCCAAAACATGTATAAACATTTCTTTTGTTATGAACTGCTCCAGGTTTAAAGGTATATATCAGATCCTCTGTGCTTTGGGGCTAAAAAGTTACATGGAGAAGTCTAGTTTTAGACCATAGGCTATCAACACATTGCAAGCAGTTGTGATTTAGTGGAGCTCAATGTTCTTCCCCTTCATTTTGTATACATCACCTTGCACCTAAATATATTGGGTTAAAGTTTCCCCACTCTTCTCTGTTTTCTTAAAAAATAGTGAGCTACGCTCTTCATGTTGCCGGTCTGACATTTTTTAGACTAGCTAAATGAAAAATGGACCTTCTCTATTAAAATTAACATACTTTAAATATTAATTATTATTGAAAAATTAATCTACGTGCAATAATTTCTATAGATATATTCATTAAGTAGTGTTAAACCATTAACCTATTTAATTTTTCTTGTTATAATATTGTAAAAGCCATCTTGCACCCTATTGGAACATCAATACAAGGTCTAGCTGGGCTGGGTGGTCGCCAGTGACCTACCCAGGCCGCCTGCGTGTTGCAGAACAGTATGTCCCGCCTGACTATGGACTGTCTCGTAAAAATGTTGTGAATTGAAACTAGACCTCTTTAGCTCATCTCAAACGGAGGTGTTAGCTCAATGGCCAAGAGACAGATTTGAACATAAAATCTACAAGAGAAACCCAATACTAGGAGCCTATTATGCAGCCATCGATCATTTTGAAGGGATGCATTTAATATCAGGGCTATTAGTCTAGCAGTTGAATGGTAAGTTTATCGATACCTTTGATGTTTCTCTTTGAAATTTCAAATGATCTTTTAATTTTTCTAATAATTAATTCATAGAGATTGAAACTTGTTCCGTATCTACGCTGTATAATCATTATTCATGTATGATGAAGCATCTTACTATTTTGAATAAAGATTTTGACTTTGTAAAATGCTTCTCCTCTGATCTTCTTGCTTATATTTCTTTGCTTGATTTCCTATAAGTAGTGGGTTTATTTGGATCTTACTTGCCCTACCTTCCTACCTCAAACTTGGTAGTCAATCTTCTAGTTTTGGCATTGGAGGTTGGGTTGTTATTGAATCTAATTTTCGTTACATATCTTGTTGACGATACCAAGAAGACAAGTGCAACAAATTCTATAACGTTTTGCATGCCTAGAAGCTTCAAGATGTGATGCATCATGTCACGTAGCAAAATCAATATCTCAAGCAAAGATAAGCATGCAGAAGGTAATCCACTTTCATCATTCTTATGAAGGAGCAACTAGTAAAGAGCTTTTCCCCATCATGATATGAAGGCAAAGGTGGTGGTCATTTTCTGTGATCATGTTCATCCGTGTTTTCTATGTCTCCCCATAATAGCTAGGACATGTCTTTTTGGTGATAATTTTGAGTGTAAACAAATCCAACCTAGATGTGTTGCATCAAAAAAAAAAAAAAAGGGTGCGGGGGGGTGATTTTACTAACCCTTCCAGTCCCCATGAAGGAAAGAGAGACTTCTACGTTCGAAACTTCATGTTGTGGAATTCCACCGGATGGACTTGGACTAAATCGGATTATGAGACGTAATGGAATAGAAAGAGGTGTGCACTTGTCCTGGTTGGAAAGCGTAGACGATACATGATCTTATGAATTCCAAAGTAAACCTATGGACCGGCTAATTTGCAGGAAGTCATTAGTGGAAATTATTAGTAAGATATTAAATTTGGAACAAAAATCATATGGGGCGGGCATTAAAAAATTTATGAGGTGCATTTCATAATTTGCCATGTTTCTCTTAACACCAATCCTAAAAGATAAATCTAAAAGTCAAGACTTTTCTACTAATAGAGTCATCAATCTGGTGATTTTTTTAAAAAGTATGGCATTCTCTCTCTTCCTCTGTTTCAATAATTTTTTTTTCTAATATATATTGTATGATCATATGATACATACTAAAAATATTAATCATCAAGCAAATCAATATATATCTCTAATTGATATATATGGCATTAGTAAGAAGAATTTTTGAGTTTTAAATTTTTTTCTTTCAGATTAATATTAGGAGAAACATGGCAAATGATGGACCCTGTCCCATAATTTTTCCTCTAATGCCCACCCTATATGATTTTTGAGAGACTTCTAGGTTTGAAACTGTGTTGTGTAATTCTTTCGCTCCGGAGGGAAGTCTAGGTTTGGTTGGTAGAATTCTTTGTCACCATTTGCGGCCATCCTATATGGACCAGGACTAAATTGGATCATGAAACGTAACGGAACAGAAAGAGGTGCGCACTTGTCCTGGTTGGAAAGACTAGACAATATAAGATCTTATGAATTCCAAAGTCAACCTGCGGACTAGGCTAATTAGCAGGAAGTCATTAGTGGAAAGTAATAGTATGATATATATAAAATTTGTTGTCGTGATGCATACTTTCTGCAAGAAAAAAAAGCTTCACTTGCTCGTTTTCATATGGGCCCATATAGCTGCTTAGATTCTTTAAAACCCTTTTGCTAGGTTGGTGACTCCACACTTAACCGGCTCAGTGCATCACAACAGTTTTGTGAGAAGACACCAATCCTCTGATGCCATGTAGGAGGAACTCATATGAATGAAACTGTGGCCTAAACCTTTAGTCGTGTATCTTCGGACCTTCCTTTCCTTGAGTATGTCCTTCTCTCCCATCAGTTGTCCTTTAAAAGATTCTATTTTTTCTGACAGAAGAAAAAAAAAAGGAAAGACTCACTATTATAATTATCGTAATTTTAATCTTTGTAAGATGCAGAGTCCAAAAATTGGATCCAGAATTTTTTATTACTAAAAATAGAGAAAGTTGTGACTGCCGAGACAGACTCTGGTTCACTCCTTTAAGAGATATGGATCAAGCAAATATAAAAACATAATTATTAGTTAACTCAGATAATAAAATATCTTTAGTTGGATTAGTCTAAAAGGAAAACAACCACACCTTATCTTATGTGAATCAAAGGTACCCAACATTGGTCGGGGGAGCAACACATGGACCTGCTCTTATTTTTGAGGTGTGGTAATCCCCTCCCTAGTTTTATATATCTTAAATTGGAATTTCTCAGCATAGAATCGAATTTCATTTTTTTTTTTTTTTTTGATGGAAGCATGGCAATGAATTTCATTCCAAGGATTATATTAGCACAGAGAAATTTATAATGTGCCAAAAATAAGGAGAAATTTGTAGAAACTTTACATATTTGCCACATTTCAATTATTTTATGAAGTAAAACTGTAGATTTACAACAAATTATAATGATGATTTTAAATTTCTCGAGTTCATTTTTCTTTTCACTAAATTACTTTCATGCCAGGTAAGCAACTCAAAAAAAAAAACCTCGCCCAAACCAATGTATTTCTTAGGTCTACAGATTGCCACGATCTCTTAAGTTCTACTAACAAGGGTGGCCCTCTTTGACACCCAAGTACCCAAGAAGAGACGTCCAAGTTATAAGCCCATTCATGAAGTCTATTCCACTAATTTAAATATGTGAATGCTTATTTTTGAAGTCCTGTCCAATTGGCAGATGGGCCTATAGTTAAGTCTCTCTTAGAAACTTGGGATCATTGAGAGTTGTTATGATGAATATCTTGAGAGTTGTCTGCCGTTGATGTCTCATGGGAGATGAATCTATACTATAAATTAAGCCATGCAATGAATGAGTTAGCCTATTTTTGAATTCAAACCAATTATCTCTCAAGAAGTTCTGATTCTATCTCCTCCCCCTCCTCGTAAATTCTAAAGCTGTCTAATTGACATTCCAAAGTGTGCTTGTGCTACTTTCTCATCTCCTCTCCAGTGTGACTCTTATAATTCTAAATAACGGAAGAAGAAAGCAAATAACAGAATCGAAGTACAAGACTCATATGCATAACAATGTACTTAGAATGAAAAAAATAAATCCCTAAATTTACATAATATGAAAATAATCAAAAAATGTCTGATCTATACTGTAATGTTACAAAAAATGCTATATGCAAAATCGAACTCAACCATGACAAGCCGTTGATGAAGCTTTTAACCTAAGTTACTCGTTGCATCAAAAAGTATTTCGGGTTGATTGGAAATACAGAAGTCTTGATATTTTACTAAACATAAAGTTGAAAAGGCAAAAACTCGTCTCATCTATTTATTTTGCATGACTTACTATATCTATTTTTAAGCCTGTATATATAAGTGTTTATGCATGAATGCATCTCTGGACATAGAAATTGTTAAGCCTAATACCATCAATAATCTATTCCTTATTTGCTTAAACTATATATTAGAGTCCAGTGGCTAGTTAATAGGATACCAACAACAAGTATGCTAGCTAGCTACAGAGGTCAAAAATTCAGATATCCTCCAAGCTAATTACTTCTCTAATTTCTTAGCTGTCATTTTGTTCCTTTTAAGTCTCCATATGTGATGTGGATAACTCGTGAGGCAATGTTTCCAGCCTGATATACTATAAGTTAAGTTTTTGAGATCATTTTGTTATCTAGCATAGACAAATAGACAGACAGATACACGCACGCACGCACGCACGCACACATGCATACTTACATGTATATAAATATACAACTATATTAAGGGTGTGTTTCATTCACGATTGGAGTTAAGAATCAGAATTAGAATTGGAATAGACCGAAACGAAAATCGGAATAACAAAATCTCCCGATGTATTTTGTTCATGATTGAAATCAGAATAGAATTTGAATATTAGAAGATATTAGAATTAAGTTTTCGGGATTAGGACATTCTCATCCTCTAGAATTGGAATGGAACGAGACTCCTCCAACCAAATGGCTAGAATAGGAGTCACTCATTCCTATCCCATTTCAAAGTCCAACTCTTCTCAACTAAACATACTCTAAAAGAGTTAATATATAGGCATCCAGATGATAGCCTAAATAAGGTCAATCATGATTATTGGACAACAAAAAAGGCACTGATAATTTAAGCCATTTGGATATGATTTATTATTTCTAAATACTTACCATCAAAAAAATAATCATATAATTTAGAAATCCCTAGTTTATGCATCCAATGATCAAAATGAGCAATTTAATTATTTTAAACGATACATATTATTTGACTTAGGATGCACAGACTAGGGATCTCTAGATCACATGATTTTTTGGCACTAAATAATTTAGAGAGGGTAGATTAATCTAACGGTCTTGGATAATTTAAGCCAGACCTTGGTCATCGAGTCAGGACCGGACTTATTTGGATTATTCTGTGCATACCTACATACTAGCTTTGCTATATATATAGGGTAGAGGGGGAATGATAATATCTTATGTGTAGATTTTGTGGATCTAAGATAATTAACTATAATTTTTTGTAGCAGTTGTAGATTATCTTATTGTCCCTTCCTAATTGGATTGCACTGATTAAGATTAGAAATCTAGAAAAGGTCCTTGGCTGGTGACTAGCAAATTAAGGGTGCTCAAGTTTGCAAACTTGCACAAATCTAGCTAGTTGCAAAGAGTTGGTCAACAATTTGTAATCCTTTTTAAATAATATTTTTATCATCTGTCTTAATTCTTATAGTACTATAACTATGAGAGTATTATGATAAATAAATAAAAATATATATGTATATATCAATAGAAAAAATATAAAAATATAAATCTAAGGCTACATTTGATTAGGTTAAAGGTAGAAGAAATGGAAAAAAAAATTGCATTACTTAACTTACTCCACTTTAACTCATCCAACTACCAAAATTAAGAAAAAAAATCTAACAAATTATATGGAAAAAAATTGCATTACTTCACTTATTCCACTTTAACCATCCATCTATCAAAATAATTATCAAAACATCTAAAATCGATTTAGCAAATTATATCGAACTAGTCACATTTAAAGTAATTAAAAAATAATAATTGATGTAAATTGTACATACATGCATTGATACATACATATACATATCCATATTACTTTATTATATTTTTACTATTAAGGAATATTATATGAATGTGAGAATGTATATGTGTGTGTGCGTGTGCGACTCACATAATTAAATAATTCTTTTTTTGCCAAACTAAATTAAATTCTTTGAAAATAGATATAGCTAGTAGTCAAATCAAATGTGTAGGTTCTATATCAAATAAGAATTGGTTTGATTGAATGACTATAAAATTAAATGAATAATTAAATTTGGATTTCAATTCATAATATGTAGCAATATAGAAAAATCTGAAGATTAATTAAGAAAGGATAGAATTGAAAGAGGTTGTATTAATCTCTTTCAAATATTGGGCTTTGGCAGCTCATGTAACTAATATTGAAATAAGAAAAACAAAATCTTTAGGATAGCCGATAACTTATTATTGCCTAGCTCTTGTTGAGAGTGTTTTCCATCCCACTCAATTAGGCCAATCACCCATGGTACAACAAATATTATAGTGGCATTATGTTAATTTCTAGCTAGCTCAACTCATTAATGTATCTTATGCATAATACAATGAGTCTTTAGAATTGAAAAATAAATTTACTATCAGAAGTTGGGCCAGCAATTGTTGGTGCTTCTAGGAATGTACATTCTAGATATAAGAATAAAATTTTATAATTTTATTTTAAAAATAAATTTAATATAGTGATATTTTGAATTATTTGATTATTTTATGTAGAAAAAATATTTAGATTTTTATATAATAGTAAGATAAGATCTCCAAAATCATTAGAGAAAAAAGATAATTGAATATGCTGCATGGACAAAACCATCCCTTCTGACTTGAATGGAAATAAATGGTGCAAAATATATGTCATTTGAGAAGAAATATTTTGATCTAATAAAGATTATATTTAGTCAATTGTATCCCATCCCAACTGGATGACTTCCTCTAGACATGAAATACAATCATAAAATTGAATAATTTATTTTGCCAAGAAAATACATACATCTTATAATAGTCAAACCAAACCCAGGATCTCTATCAACTTAATTAGAATATATTTATTAGGAAGATTATATATTTAAATAAATAAATAAATCTTAATTTTAATATATATATATATATATTACTTTTAGTAATATAAATAAATAAGTAAATCAAAAGATAGATTAAAGAGGAACATAATTGAAAGAGTTTTTCAATTTCTTCGATGGGTTCTAGCAAGTGGAAAAATCATATGTGACCATTCCTAAAATGAGATAGACAGAAAGTTTCTTTGTGAGGATTTAGCTAGATAATTTAATCATTGGCTCTTGTACTCTCCATGCTTCACGATAATTTCTGTGGTATTATTTCCTCAATACAGTAATTAGGTCAACAATCTCAAGGACAGAACGTAATGAGATACTCAGCCTCTGCACAAGTGAAGGTGCTACTAGCATCATTGTAGGCATAACTATAAGCGTGAGGACAGGCTTCCTTGAATATCTGGGAGTAGTGCGTGGATTTGCATGTGTCTGGACCCCCATAGGCTCCCCTGCAGCAGTACTGATCCGTATTAAAAGCCAAACAAGCGCTCTTGCATCCCACCACGCTGCCATCCTCTGCCTTCTCCTGCAGCTCCGACGGGCACAATGCATTGATATCAGTCGAGCAGGCGACAGCATTGCAATACCCCATCGCTCCGCCCTGCGGGGCCACCGAGAGCAGAATATTGAAGCCATCTATGCAGCTGATGTCGTAGAAATCCTTACCCTGGTAGCCCTGCAAGGTGAACTCGATGAGGGTGATGGGTGGGACGCCCCCAGAGCCGAGGTAGGAAACCTGACCGGTGGTGCATGAGAATTTTCCCGAGGCATCCGTGAAGCAAAGCGTCCGGACCCACACGCGGCTGGCCCACTTGACCAGGACGGTGACCGAGAGGGAAGCCGAGGGGGCGAGCTGGAAGCCAGTATTTGAGAGCGGTGGGGCGGTGGGGTTGGACAGCATGGCGGGCCACACCGTTTGGCGGCAGTTGTTCCTGAAGGGTTACTCATTAAGAATAAGATATCAAGGAAAAAAAAAGGTTTAGAGACCTTTAGATGGATCGATGAAACAAACCTTGAATGAGAAGGGCGGTGAAGAAGGCGACGAAGAGGAGAGTTGGCATGGCCATGGTGGAGGGGGCTTGGAATGCTTTTGATGGGCTTCTGAATGCAAATTAGTAATCTAACGAAAATAAAAAAGGCAATAGAGTAGGAGGGGAGTGGGTGGGGAGGCTGAGTTTTCTGGAGAGATTTGGTTTGGAGGAGAGAGAGTTGGCTAAGGGCTGTCGAACGCGGGCCCACAGATGGCCCGTAGAGTATGTCGGCGGTAGCTGTCTCGTGGCACGAACATGGACTGATTGCATCTAGGGAAGGAAAAGGGGGTGAGCGAGGTTGGCTCGGCTGGAAAGATTATGACTAGAATTTAATTGAAACACCTACAAAAGAGGGAAGTTGTCAGCTAGTGGATCTAGCAAATCACATGTTTCCTTTGGTAGAGATTACAATGAGAAAAAAAGGAGCAAGAACAAAACTGGAAGTGAACCTGTGGATCTACCAAAATCAAATGTTTCCTTCGGTTGGAGCAAGCAGAACGACAGAGGAAGTAACGTTATAGAGTGAATAATAGCCAGTCCTCTTCCAGACCAGACTTAATTTTTTTTTTTTCTGGTATCAGAGCTGTAAAGAGAACTCAAAATAGGAGGATGAAAGAAGTACTATCTACAGAGCAAAGTTACTAAATCTGATCTGGACATTGATCCGAATAAGGCATCAGATTAGTGGATCAGTGGTCCAACCGTCGGATCAACAGTTGAATCGGCGAGTTAATACATAGAATATAAAACATAAAATTTAATATCCTGTTTATATCTAAAAATATAATAATAGTCCTGATAATATATATTTCAATGCTGCAGATATTAAAATACAAATGAAACACAACTGTAATCCCATAAATACAAATAACTAGATTAAAATATTTATGAATATAAATATTCAATGATACAAAGTTATAAATTCATAATAACTAGTAGTTTAAAACATAACCATCCATATCTGCTAGCAAGATGAAAAGTTTTAACAAATAAGTATACAATAATATACGATATTTCACTTCAATATCTTTTGAAAAAAAAATAAAAAATGATAAATAAGTACACAATATAAAAATTCAAGTTAATGGACTAAAATTTATGTCAATATTTACAAAAATATCTTCTTGACTTGTAATGTTCTCATCTCTTCCATCTTCTCTCCTATTGACGTCATTTCCATCACTTTCACCATCATCACTATCCAAATCTTTCAAGTTTAAAATATCTACAAAGTCACAAATTTAACAATAAGTTAAAAAGAAAAATCATATCTCATAAAATTGTAATGATATTTTATTCGCAAACTACACAATAAAATAATTCGCTCATTATTATTATTATTATTTTGAATAGAATATGATGTCAATTCATGGTGAAAAATTTTTAATTTCTCACTAGTTAACTCTGATAGCTCATCGACTAATGCCCACGCATCATTATCATTAGATAATTCAAAGTCAATAAGATCATAGTTGCGACCCTTGAATTAAAACATGCGTTTAATATTTATTAGTTTGAAAATTAAATAATAAAAAATAAATAAAAGTAATTAGATATCATTCATAATAAAATTACTTTTGTTGTAGTCTCAAATTATAGTATATAAATATTAGACCATTAAGCCTTTGGTGCTCTAACCTATTTCTCTTTTTAGAATGAATATGTTCAAAAACACTCCAATTTCTCTTATACTCGGACGCACTACTAGTTTGGTTTAAAACACGAATAGCTAACTTTTGCAAATTAGGAGCACAACTTCCATAAGTGACCCATCATTCATCTAGATACAAAATATTATATTTGTTAAAATCGAATGCAATTGAAGAACTTTACATCAATGAAAGCATAAGGACATAACTAAGAAATAAGCTTACCTGGAGCCAAGCGACTTCGATCATTTATAGCCAATAAGCATTCAAAGTCATCCTCTACATTTCTAAATAACCTCATCTCATTAGTTAAGTTTTCTTATAAGATTAGATTACTAAATGAATACCTCTCTATGACATCGAAGAGTCCAAAAATACTATGAGGATGTTTATCCACAAGTTCTGAGTCATATTGAAAATAGAGATTCAACCAAAATCAAACTGCATGAAGATTTTTGTATAATTGCAAATCTCACTGAGAATCAATTATCTCAAATAAGGTTGAACTATAACTTTTCTCCTTCTAAATCTCTTGATCATTTCATCTCCAGTTTGATGCATAGCATGATAAAAATTGTCAATTAAAGGTCTATCATCACTGTCAACAATCTTCAAAATGAATCAAAGTTTCTGTTAGTTTAACAATTGTTGCACATTCATTTCAAAAAAGAGAATTAAATACATCATCGGTGAGTCTTTTTCCTTTACTATCCTTAGCATAAGCTAAAGTTGTCCACTCTCTAGAAGTGACCATTGCTCTTAATGCATTTTTGTGGCCCAATATGCTTTGTAAAGCAATAAAATTGATAGCAAAATGTGTAGGTATCGAAAGAATTATCTCCTTTCCATCAGTAAATTTTTTCATTGAATACAAAAGATAATAATGGTTATAAATATATTTTGTGATACCTGTAGCATGGGCTACAGTGGTCTTAACTAAAACTAACTTGCCAATGTCTTGTATGATGAGATTAAAACAATGAGCAGTACAAGGTGACCAAAAAAGCATAGAAAAGTCTTGCTCCAACTTCTTACCGGCAGCAATATAGTTTGCAGCATTATTAGTCACTATATAAACCACATTTTCAGAATCAATGGACATGATAATTTTTTTTGAAGAACTTGCACAATATATCAGCTATCTTTGAGGTATTTGAAGCATCCACGCTCTTCAAAAATATGATTTCTATAGGACAATAAACTAAAAAATTTATCAAAATTCTCCTACATTGATCTATCTATCCATCAGCCATAATTGTGTATCATGTTTTCTTTCATATGGCACAAAAGCTTTCCATATACTTTTTCACCTTATCAATATTCTTGGTTAACAAATAATCTCAAACAGAATGAAAATTTGAAGCTTTATAACCAGGCCTCATACTAACTATGGCATCTATCATGCACTGATAATATTTAGAGTTGATAGCATTAAATGGCACACATACATTTATGATCCATTTTGCCACTGCAAGATCACATCTTTCAACTGCTTCTTTGTTTTGCAACAA
The DNA here is from genome assembly GCF_000442705.2 of Elaeis guineensis. NCBI lineage: Eukaryota > Viridiplantae > Streptophyta > Magnoliopsida > Arecales > Arecaceae > Elaeis > Elaeis guineensis. The sequence goes on from NC_026003.2 coordinate 102,054,713, forward strand.
GCTTGTTATGGTTGGTTCAGCACTAGAAGTTGTTCTTAGCATGAAATAATTTTCAATTACTCTTGATTGTTTCTCTTTTCTACCTTCTATGTTTTTACTTTTTGCATTACCTGTAGACTTGTTTGATGAGGAAAAAATTTCTTGAATATCATCATCTTCACCTAATTGCCGATAATATACTTGTTTCTCATATTCCTTATGTCTTGCACTAAAGGGATTGTAATCTTTACCAAAAAAGCATGATGAGATTAAAACAATGAGCAGCATAAGGTGACCAGAAAAGCATAGAAAAGTCTTACTCCAACTTCTTACCGACAGCAATATAGTTTGCAGCATTATTAGTCACTATATGAACCATATTTTCAGAACCAATGGATATGATAATTTTTTTGAAGAACTTGCACAACATATCAGCTATCTTTGAGGTATCTGAAGTATCCACGCTCTTCAAAAATATGATTTCTATAGGATAATAAACTAAAAAATTAATCAAAATTCTCCTACACTGATCTATCTATCCATCAGCCATGATTGTGTATCCTGTTTTCTTTCATATGGCACAAAAGCTTTCAACATATTTTTTCACCTTATCAATATTTTTGGTTAACAAATAACCTCAAACAGAATGAAAATTTGAAGCTTTATAACCAGGCCCCATACTAACTATGGCATCTATCATGCACTGATAATATTTAGAGTTGATAGTATTAAATGGCACACATACATCTATGATCCATTTTGCCACTGCAAGATCACATCTTTCAACTGCTTCTTTGTTTTGCAACAACTTTGTTATGGTTGGTTCAGCACTAGAAGTTGTTCTTAGCATAAAATAATTTTCAATTACTCTTGATTGTTTCTCTTTTCTACCTTCTATGTTTTTACTTTTTGCATTACCTGTAGACTTGTTTGATGAGGGAGAAATTTCTTGAATATCATCATCTTCACATAATTACCGATAATATACTTGTTTCTCATGTTCTTTATGCCTTGCACTAAAGGGATTGTAATCTTTACCAAAAAAGCATGATGAGATTAAAACAATGAGCAGCACAGGGTGATCAAAAAAGCATAAAAAAGTCTTGTTCCAACTTCTTACCGACAGCAACATAGTTTGCAGCATTATTAGTCACTATATGAACCACATTTTCAGAATCAATGGATATGATAATTTTTTTTGAAGAACTTGCACAACATATCAGCTATCTTTGAGGTATCTGAAGCATCCATGCCCTTCAAAAATATGATTTCTATAGGACAATAAACTAAAAAATTAATCAAAATTTTCCTACACTGATCTATTTATCCATCAGCCATGATTGTGTATCCTGCTTTCTTTCATATAGCACAAAAGCTTTCAACATACTTTTTCACCTTATCAATATTCTTGGTTAACAAATAACCTTAAACAGAATGAAAATTTGAAGCTTTATAACCAGGCCCCATACTAACTATGGCATCTATCATGCACTGATAATATTTAGAGTTGATAGCATTAAATGGCACACATACATTTATGATCTATTTTGCCACTGCAAGATCACATCTTTCAACTGCTTCTTTGTTTTGCAACAAGCTTGTTATGGTTGGTTCAGCACTAGAAGTTGTTCTTAGCATGAAATAATTTTCAATTACTCTTGATTGTTTCTCTTTTCTACCTTCTATATTTTTACTTTTTGCATTACCTGTAGACTTATTTGATGAGGGAGAAATTTTTTGAATATCATCATCTTCACCTAATTGCCGATAATATACTTGTTTCTCATGTTCTTTATGCCTTGCACTAAAGGGATTGTAATCTTTACCAAAAAAGCATGATGAGATTAAAACAATGAGCAGCACAGGGTGACCAAAAAAGCATAGAAAAGTCTTGCTCCAACTTCTTACCGACAGCAACATAGTTTGCAGCATTATTAGTCACTATATAAACCACATTTTCAGAACCAATGGATATGATAATTTTTTTTGAAGAACTTGCACAACATATCAGCTATCTTTGAGGTATCTGAAGCATCCACGCTCTTCAAAAATATAATTTTTATAGGACAATAAATTAAAAAATTAATCAAAATTTTCTTACACTGATCTATCTATCCATCAGCCATGATTGTGTATCCTGCTTTCTTTCATATAGCACAAAAGCTTTCAACATACTTTTTCATCTTATCAATATTCTTGGTTAACAAATAACCTCAAACAGAATGAAAATTTGAAGCTTTATAACCAGGCCCCATACTAACTATGGCATCTATTATGCACTGATAATATTTAGAGTTGACAGCATTAAATGACACACATACATCTATGATCCATTTTGCCACTGTAAGATCACATCTTTCAACTACTTCTTTGTTTTGCAACAAGCTTGTTATGGTTGGTTCAGCACTAGAAGTTGCTCTTAGCATGAAATAATTTTCAATTACTCCTGATTGTTTTTCTTTTCTACCTTCTATGTTTTTACTTTTTGAATTACTTATAGACTTGTTTGATGAGGGAGGAATTTCTTGAATATCATCATCTTCACCTAATTGCCGATAATATACTTGTTTCTCATGTTCCTTATGCCTTGCACTAAAGGGGTTGTAATCTTCACCTATTTTCTTTGTTCTTTTCTTCTTCTCATCAATAGCTTGAATATTTTGTATTATTTGATGGCAAATATCCGTTGGTACCTTGTGATATGATTCTACTTCTCTTTTTGCTCTTGTAAGATATTGTTTGAAGCGATTGATTCCACCATCAATAAATGCTTTTCCACAATACAAGCATACTAACTTCATCCTTTTGGTATTATCACTAAGTTCAAAAGCTTCTCTACAATGATTTCATACATGATCATTTTTACCTTTAACCCCATTTATTTGAGAGGATGAAGTATTACTTGAATCACCCATGGATGGTATACTCCCCTCAACAGAGGCCATTTTGATAATCTACAAAGAGAATTAAATTGAGCTACAATTTACAAGTAGAAGGTAAAACAACAGCATCAAGCCATCGATATTTTTTCCACTCCTATCAGAAAATTTTTTTTTCCCATGGTCCCATAAAGTCAGACTCATGGTCATAGGTCACAAGCAGCAATTGGACTTGGCAAAGTAGTGCTTCACTGTGACACAATAAGGAAAAAAGGTTAGAGATTAACTCACTAAAGAAGGAGGCTCCAATCATCCTCGTCGGCTCATCCTCAGTCCCCCCCACCGTCGGTTGTTTGGTCTCCCTCCTTTGCTGCCACCGCTGCCGACTTGGTCATCAAGGAAGGGGAAGATGGTGTCTTGAACTCGAAAAGTCAAAGGGACGATGGATGAACAGTAAATTCCTCGGGGTCAAATTGCCCGACTTGACTTTTTTGATTCAAAACTTTAAAGTTTAAACTTTAAATGGTTTGTTAGCTCAATCGAGTTAAGCTGTGTCAAGTGGTTCGCGGTCCAACCGGCCGGTTCACATGGATTTGACTGGATTTTAAAAATAAGCAGTTCAATTAGATAACCGGCCCGTTCATTATCAGGTTTCTGATGTGACCAGTTGGGCCGGATTGGGTTTAATAACTATGTCTGTGAGACCTAGCCTCACCATTAGCTGGCTAGGCCCATTGGCCCGCCTTGGTGTGAAGAGAAAGGCCCAAAACCTGTTTCCATGATTGAATCCGGTCAGAGCCCCTGTTCGAACCAAAGTTGCAGAAGGAGGTGGATTCCGCCTCCTCCTCAAACTTCGACCAGTCGCCGGCTATAGATCATACCCACCGAGAAGTAACCCCATGCCCTTTCTCTCCCTTCATCATCTCTTCTCTCTTTCATTGCCGGTGCCCTATTATTGGGCTCATCATGCCATCGCCAAAGCCTCGCAGGAGACGAGGCATCATCGCCTCCCAACCTCCCTCACACACTCTTTCCTCTGTCTCTACCTCATGCAGTCATCACCAACCGGTATCTCACCAGAAACGCCGGAATCAGGTAAGGAAAAATAACCCTGTTCAATCCCCTGTTGTAGATCTAATTACCGGCCGTATTTCTGTTTTTTCCTGCCGTTTCCGCCGCCGGTGTTCGTTGAAGAGGCTTTCTGCCTCTTCCTTGCACCGGCCCTTGGCTTGCACTGGGGCCCGAGCCGTTGGCGAGCGGGATGGACCTGAATTTCACCGGGACAAGAATTCCTCTGTTCCGCCTATGTTATCCCACTGCTGGCCGTTGTTGCCGCCAGGATCTTCGCTGGAGCCGGACCTCGAGCGACGCCGCTGTTGCCAATTCCACTTCTGGCACTCCTTCACCTGGTTCAAGACACCAAGAGCCTTCCTCTGTTTTTCTAAAGCAAAGAAGAAGAGAAAAGGAAAAGAAGAAAAAAGAAGGAGAAAAGAAAAAGAAAGGAAGAAAAACGAAAGAAATGAAACTAAAAGATAATGTATTTTCCTGTTTTGATTTGAATTTCTGGCTCTTTTTCTTTCTTTTTCTAGCCACCCTCGATTGTCGCTAAAGCCTATGATCGATCTCCTTGTGCTAGTCATGCTACCATCGGAAACCAGCCGCCGATGAACAATTGGAGTCCAAAATAACCATATCGCCACTACTAGTGTTTTTTTATCTAATGCCACTAGCTCATTCACGATGGCTCGGCCATCAATTCTTGGGCCAACAACAGCCGGTGACCATCTTCTTTCTCTATTAGAGAGATAGAAGTTTCATTCTCTCTCCTCTCTTTTCTTTTTTCTCTGTTTTCAAGTTTTCCTCTCTCTAATTAGGGGTCGACCCTGTGGGGGTTCCCTCTCTTATAGCCTAGTTGTTCTTAGTAGAACAATCCTAGCCCCTGGTGCGCCAGGTGGCGCACCAGTCTCTACCCTAGTTCTTATGAAATCTTACTAGATTAGAACATCTTCAATTGCTTTGAGCCACCTATACTTTAATTGGATGGAATTAACTAAACCAGACCAATCGAGTTGTTAAGCCCTACCACCTAGCTAGCTCTATCCTTTTTCATCCTTGTCGAGTATAGAGACGTAGCCCCCATGATAGCTTAATCTTCTTATCCATTTGGATTTTTCACAGTTTCTTATTTTGTTGAGGCTTCTAAGATGTTGGTGATGAAATTAATTTTACATTAATGATATTAAATAGGGGAAGCCAATCCATCCAACTGAAGTGGGATTTCGAAGTATGAAAAGGTAAGTAATTTAACATTTCAAATGTATGTTTTAATGATCTTTTGAAAATTATAATTAGTTTGTTTATGATCTCAGTTTCTATTAGATAAAATTGGTCAAGCATATATTGTTTTATGCTTATAAATAAGTTATTTTTGAATATATGATTTGCTTTGAAAAATTGATTTGAAAATTTGACTAGATAGTTTATGAAATTATTTTTATATATATTCTCAGATGGCTATGATTTGACCCCACCAATAGAGATTATATATTGGATTTGTCAACTTATATTATAAAAAACTAATTTTGATGTCGAGCTATTGATGATTAGAATAGTGTTATCTATTATTTGGTACTTTGTACATCGTATATCTAACTCATGCCACTGACTTACACGGTTATAGCTTGATAATGGAATTAGGTAAAATAATATTATTCTTTAAATTTTGATATGCTCGATCTATGATATATCATAAATTATGTTTAATTTACTATCTACTAGCATGCTTAAACCCCACTTCAATGTATTATATTATTTATGGAGCTAGCGTAGATTATTATTCGCTTTTTTTTTTCTGTGTTTTAGATCCTGAATCATGAATTACTCGGGACTCAGGGGAGCATGCTAAATTACTCAGAGCAGTAATTAGTAGATCTAGCTATCTTAATCATCTGTATCAATTCATCTTTTTATTAGTTTAGCTTAGATTTAAAGGTTTTTATTTGGATTGACTTGGATTGCTATAGGATATTTGTTTATGAGAATAATTTGATTGGATCTTTATTAATTGATCTTTCATGGATTGAAAAAAATATTGTTACCTTGAAAGTGTTATGCTTTAATCAGTAGCCTTGCATTCTTATATTATTCATATTCTAGGCATGCGACATCTATTATGCACGACAATATCCACATTGATGAAGAAAGCCAAAATAGGTGCAAATCTTTCCATCCAAATCCTTTTAGCCTTTCCTTGCAAAATTGGCCAACTAATTTGTTATATAATTAGCTTCTTGAAGAATTGAAGAATATGAATGTATGAGAATTCAAACACGATTGAATAAAAAAGGCTCGATATTTCTTAGGTGCTATTTGGATCATTGATCATTGAGCACCGGGGTGATATGTAAATACTAGGATGATGTGTGATCATTGTATTTGGTATATCACTAGAATATCACAAGGAATAGAACTTCACTATATTTGGTATATCACCAAATAGTGATAGGGATAATATATAAAATCCATAAATAGCTCTACACATTAGTATGTAATAATTATTTTATAGCTTGATTAAAAATTCTTCATTCATAACTCCTAAAAATATTTAGTAGTAATAGTAAAAATAATAATATTTATTATTATTATTATTATTGATATATATTTTGATTAGGCTATTAAAATAATATTACAATAATATTATATATAATTGAGCTTGACTAGACTTAGTCAATTTTAACTGTCAATATCAGAGCTACTCATTAGTAATAATTTAGCCCATCAAAATAAAATGAAAATAAAAGCATGAAGAGTTTAGCATGATCTATCTATACCAATTAACCATATCTATCTTAAAAATAAAATAGACATCTAATAAATAAATAAAAGACATCCATGCTATTTAACTAAACCTATCAATAAAAATAAAATAGATATTTAGTAGATAAATAAAAGGGGTGTTATTGAAGATGAAAATCAGAGAAAAGAAAACCATCCTAATTTTTTTTTATAAAGGGTGTTAGGGAAGATGAAACATTAAAAAAAAAAAAAAGAGATGATCAGTATTTTTCTTTTCTCTCTAATTTACTAACTAAAAATATTTTTATCTCAAAATAACTTTAGCACATCACCAATATCCGATGATGTGCTATCATTTGGGATATGTGTAATAATAGCATCACTGCATAATGCAATAATATTATTACCGAATTTATCACAGAATTCTTCATCAGTAGATGAAATATCACAACAACAAATAAGATGATCACATCACCTTACTCATATTTTCTAGGAAGATGTGAAATATCATCTTCTACCAAATAGTATCTTAGTGTAGGATGTTGATAAGAGACTACCTATTTTCGAATCTCCCTCGAGTCGTACTATAATCTTTAGCCCATGTTGATCGGTCCAGGATAGTCCATAGTCCACTCTTAAGACTATATGAATTACGGAGGATGACTAGAGATGCAACCAAGCCAATGCATGGCCCACTCAACTTAGCTCATATTGTTAGATGGGCTAAAATATCTCTATATGATGAGCTGAGCTTCGATCACAATCTTTTGGCCCAAGAAGAAATCAGACCTAACTTGAGTAAGTGATTTGCAACCTATTCAACTCAGCCTAAAATTTATATAGTACTTGCATATAACCTATATGGTGCATGGGGTATAATTTTTATTTCAACTATTCCTAAAATGTAATGTAATAATATAATAAATTATAATAACCGGAATACTTTAGCAGATAAATTTCTACGATATAATAGAAAATAAACTTTAATGATTGCTAATTTGAAACTCCTGTTATTATTATCGATATTATTAATTTTGAGATTTATATGATGAACAGAGAACTCTACATATATTGAGGCTACATACATAAACCTCTATCATTAAAGCTCCCTTTCTGTGATACATTCAGTATCACTTTTAGATTTCTTTTAGTATCCTTAGTTACACATCCCGATATTGTCTACTTAGTTAACGACATCAGCTAATTTATGAACTAAACAAGAAAACACCATGTTGCAACTCTTTTTAGCTTGTGGAATCTCTTTTAATGGATGTTTAATCTTTTTCTTGGAAAAACTAAAAATAGTATTGAGAAGTGAAAACCATGAAAAAAAATTACTTTAATTCATATTGTGAATTCATTCAGTTCTAAATATGTTAATATGATCATTCTATCGAAATAGAAGAGTTATTTTAGTTAATTAATATCTCCAAAGTTCACTAAGACATTTCACTTTTAGTTGACAAAATCATAATTTATTTAAACTTGATATTGTTGACCCTGTTTCATCTTATTTATTAAGCGGATTTCACCATGTAAGAAAGCTAGAAATGTTTTATAGCACAAGATCATATCCAACTATATCAAATACAATATATTTCAGTAACTTTCACCATATTGCAACATTGCTTTAAACTTTCATACTTGTAAAGAAAATAATAAAAGAATTAGCAAAAAAAATACAAAGAGGATTTAGAAAATTATATTGAACTAGTTATAATGTATATGCTTATGTATATGCACTAAATAAAATAGTTTAAAGTAACAAAAAACTTAAATCGATGTAAAATATAAACCACACACACACATACACACACATATATATTCTCCTTGATTATCTTATTACTATTAATAAATGGTATATATATGTGAGAAAAATATATGTGCCTTATATAATTGAATAATTACTTTTTTTTTCAAACTAAATTAAATTCTAAGAAAATAGATGTAGCTTATGATAGTCCAACTGAACACATAGCCTCTCTATCAAATTAGAATTTATTTGATTAGAAAGATTATAACAATTAAACAAACAAATAAATTTCAATTTTAATTTATATATTATTTATGAACCTATATAAATATCAAATAAGAAGATTAATTAAAAAAGAATATAATTTAAAAATTTATTTTTAGATAATGGGCTTTGACAAGTGGTAACTCATGCAACTAATGTTATATAAAATAAAGTAAACAAAGTATTTTTAGAAGGATAGCTGATAACTTATTATTGACTCTTGTTAAGAGTGTTTTGGATCTATTTGCTGCACCACACCCTAACATTTAAGGATCACCATACATGTGATGGCGTTGAAGGAGAATTAGATATGGTCGTCAGAATTTTTAGTTAGGGTATACATAATCACCTTGATGGTTAATAGAAAGAATAGACTAAGATGGACGAATTGGTCTCAAATATGTTCTAAAGTACAAACAATTGTATGGTAGGCTAAATAAAGAGAGACAACCAATGTAAGCTATGTTAGGATAAGCCAAGACTGATGGGATATGATTATCCATCTAATAGTTGATGCAGAGTGATCATACTGATGAATGTGTATAGTGAGAGGATAGATAGCATTAGTTCTTAGAATTGCTAGAAATGAAGGCTGAATATAAGTAATAGCTAACCAAAATAGCCAATTATTATATTTTAATATAAATAATAGATTTGTACTTTACAATGAAACTCTTTGATAATCTAAATCAATGCATTTTATCTTATCTTAATTTACAACAGTTTCTATCCTAGGATTACCAGTAACTTAACTTAAATTTCTATTATCATAGCTTAGTACTATATCCCTATATCTATCCAAATCCATCTCGATCAAATAGTAATATGATGGTGGGGAAGTTCTTGAAGGTTAACATACTTGACTGACACTACTCTCTATTTTTCTTCGATTTCCTCTTTTTTCAATTGATTCAATTCTGGTAGCATGCCTGTGTATATATACCTATTGCCACTAGGTTTGTCACTATCCTTTCCTACTTAGCACATACAGATGGGACTCCACCAATAATTTTCTTGAAACTTTTAGACATGATAGAAAGGGCACCCACCGTGTCTCATTTAATTTGGTCAATCACCCATGACACAACAAATATTGTGATCGAATCATGTTAAGTTCTAGCTCAACTCATTAATGTATCTTAGGAATAATAAAGTAAAACTTTAGAAGTGAAAAATAAATTTAGCATCATAAGTTCACTAGCAGCCGTTAGATCTTCTGGGAATGTAGGTTTTGGTTTTAAGAAAATAAAATCTTATAATTATATTTTTAAAATAATTTATTACACCCAAATCTGTCACCTGATTTAGTCTCATAACATAGCCACATGAACTTTAAAGCATTCTTGAGAGATCATGCAAGGCCTAAGATGAATAGAATTTATCTCCAAAAATTTAGAAATAAATAATCGAATGTACCACTAAGTAAATTCATCATGGTCAAATAAACTTGTTCAATTATAATTATTCAAATATTTATCAGTATCAAAAATTGAACTAAGTAATAACTCTTGTACACGAACTTTATACCCAACTTGATGAATACTATGCATCCTATAACTCTGAAGGAAAAGAAAGAACTGAGAGTGTGAGCTTTATAATCAGCAAGAATCTTATCATACTTGCACAAATATAATAATATAATTTAAAAATAGTGAGTGAGCGGTATAAAAGAGAAATTATAAGTCACAAAATCTCATATCAGGGTCCAAAATAACTCAGCAGTTATATAATCATATATCATAAATCATATATTATCACAAATCCATCATAATTATATCATCAGTGGATTTATATGACTTATCATTTATATTTCATTAATATGTTCCAAATTAATAGTTATCTTTTAGTTTTGGACTAACATGGCCACACTTCGACTCATGGTGGCAAATTAAGATATCTGCATTATGGCTCATGGTGGCAAATCAAGATATCTATACTTCGGCCAATGGTGACAAAATCAATATATATCACACCTTGATTATAGTGACAAACCAGAATGTCATGATTCAATTCATGACTAAAATCTAAGTGCCATAATTCAACCCATGATTGGTAATCCACATCATAACTAGTCTAGATCTTCTTACATAATCAACAAATCATTCAATAATTTTGTATTATATTTTTTGCTCAAATTTAAAACATATGCTATCTTATTCTCAGCAATCAAAATAATCAATATGTCAAACATATATAATAAAGAATTATATATCCAATATAAAGTCAGAAATCATCATTCATAGTACAAAAATACATACAAATGATCATATAAAAGGATTCTTATCTCTACTAATTTCAAACTCTAGCCCAACAATCAATCAAGCCCTTGATCCACGAACTCGAAAACAAGGTGTTTCACTTGACACCTATTTGTGCTGACAATTACACCTTTATATAATCAGGTAGAGTCAAATCCTCTACTTCACCTTCGAGCTTTCACATAACATCCTCTTTAACATGATTATTCTATTTTTGATTTTTCTAAAACTTGATCTCCTATCACCATGATCTATAATTAGATACTCCTTGTAGGTCAAACTCACATGAAATAACTAACTATTTAAGTTTTGTCAAAGAAAATACACTTTAATATTGACATATGAAACAAAGTATATGTATTCGATAGAATTGATGGTAATGCTAGTTACCTTACTTAAGATCTCATATGGAGCCATATATCTTGAGTCAAACATATATCCATCTCATAATAGCAATCATTAGCATGTATACTAAGGAGAATTATAAGGTCTTTGTTTAGTACCTACCCCCACTGAGTCAAAAGATATAAAATCTTGTTGGGTACGTGTATAAACCTACCCTTGGGCTCCAGGTTTTTACGGTACATCCTTGGGTGCTTGTTTTGTTAGGTCTCCTTAAGTAAACTAAGAGGCTTTATGCTCCTATGGCTCATTCCTATGAGGACAAACAATTGCCTTATGGCCCAGTTGACTATATGTGTAGCAAGTTCCTCCAAGTCATGTATAATTATTCTAATAATAGGTCTACTACATCTATAACATTTGATTTCACCGAAAAGTTGAGCTCTAAAACTTTACTTATAGTAGTAGATCACTTTATCCTTAATTCAATATCATTGTCTTGCTGACTCTGAGAATCATTTGATCGAGCTTTTTTCTTCAAATCATTTTTTTTGTAGCTTGAGCATCATTAAGTCTCTCTCTATCATCATGGCTTTATTAATAACCTCTTTAAAAGTGGGTAGCTCAAATATAGTTACCAATTACTGAATCTGACCTCTAAGTGTACTTTTGAATTTTCTATCTCAAGCACTCCCTTTGCATCAATGCTGAAGCATATCTGGATATTTCTTCAAATTTTATAGCATATTGGGCAACCGTCATATTGCTTTGTTCCAATTGATCGAACTTCTGAAATTTCTAGAATCAGATATTCTGAGAAAAATAGTTCTCATAAAAGATCTTTTTAAATCCTTTTCAAGTAAAAAGTGCATCATTTGACCCTAACTTTTTAATTTTCATATCCCATTAATTAGCTACCGCACCTTGTAACATGAAAATGGCAAAAATTGATTTTTTCCTTAATAGGACACATCAAGGTCTCGAACACTTTCTCTATCACTTTCAATAAATTTTTAACCTCCATAAGATTAGAGGTTCCCTTGAATGTCAGTGGAGCATATTTTTTGAAATCTATCAAATTGATTTAATGCTCCTGCTAGATCTTGACTCCCTACTACTACTGAGAGATCCCCTATTGCAGTTGCTATTACTACAACAGTTGCTGCATGAATTACTATTGTTGCTGCATGAGTTGTGGTTGCATAAATTATTGTTGTTGCTGTGCTGCACCTCCACCATCTTCATCATATCTACTCTAGTAGCAGCTTACTACTGTACTACTAGCTATATAAGTTGGGAGGCGCTAACTTGTTCACCAAGCTGAACTTCAAATTTGCCTGGAGTTCTAATTTCTAGAGTTCTTTGCTCTAGAGTGTTATCAGTAGGATTCCTCAAGTGCTCTTGTTGGTGCATATTACTGACCAGTGGGAGTGGGATATCTTCTTGTTGATCTAAGAGCTCATAAGTAGTAAACCATCAACAAATCGGATAAGCTTCCTAGCACGCCCATATCCACTCCCTCGCACCATATAATTCTACACTAGTCACTATTAGCATTCACAAATCACTTTAGTCTAAATGACATATATATCATGATTATGCTTCATATTAATTTACCCCAACTTAGAGATCTATCCTCATACACTCTTGTTGAACTTATGCCCTAGGATCCTAAAAGCTAGGCTCTGATACCACTCTAGCATGCACTATACCTATCATTTGGATCGACCACCACATTTAAGTGAACCTTTAATCCTTTAACTTTTACCATCCGACACTGCAGGAACTACCACTTGGCGTCATTTGGTTGGTTGAGGTGGCATACCAGAAACTACTCTTTGAAATCATTATGACTTCTCAAATCCCGCACTGACATTAATACAGAAAGAATGTGATAGCCACTGTTTTTCAAATTCAGACAGCATGCCCCTTAATTTGTATGCCACGATGAGTAATTAATGCAAGGTGACAGTGCGATGGTTCAACAACGAGACTTCTATCGTTACAAGCATTTAATGATAGTCGGACTAAGAAGTGCCCACTGACTCCAAGTCCTATTTAAAGCGTAATTTCAGTAACAACTCAATGCAAGTCTTTGATATCTCTAAATGCTATCTATTGAAGCAAAACTCTCATCACATCCATAAAAACTCAAAGTGACGTTCAACTACTCTTATTGCACCAACGGAGCCTCACAAAGATAAAGGAGCTCACTACAACACATGACTCTGGGATCCAAGTGATGATCTACTTTTCAATACTGAAAGGTTAAAAAAAAAAAAGAAAGCAAGAAGAGATGCTTTTCAGACCGAAAGTGGGAGATATGTGTTAAACAATATTTGGTCCACCTGATGACGTATTCGACCTTCGAAGATATAGCAAACACTTGACATTATGATATGATGACCTGGGATATGTGTTCTAGGTAACATTGATATCATCGATTGATAGCTGATCACTTAAGGTCGGCCCTCAGACAAGGTCTGTATCATCGATGTTCCATCGATCTAACCTCATCTCCACTTCGATTCTCAATGAGCCATATTATAGTTTGGAAGTTCTAAGTAGTCATTGGCATATGGAGTATTTTGAGTTGGCATTCGGTTGTAACAGCATCTACTTTTCTATATGGGTAGTTGGCCCTATAATCGATTGCCGGCAACTTATCAACAACCCACTACGGCTCCTGATAATTGCTAATCGCCTAACAAACCTTCTCCTATAAAAGGAGAAGAAAAAAAAAGAGGATCTCTTTGAACACTATCTTTTTCTACTATTCTCACTATTTTTTCTGCTATTCTTCTTCTCCGACTATCATTAACTTAAGCATCGGAGGGTCTCCCACTGGAGAACCCCCCATCTCCTTCTCCAGTGTATGCTGACATTCTTTGCAGATGATCAAAATCTTGACTGACAGTATCATACTCCAGTTAGATGGAGAATTCAAACTATCACATCCTATCGGAGAGGTGCAGCAACAATAGTTATCATAATGTATGGAAGAAATCTTAGAGATAGGATAATTAACAGTCACTTATCCTCTTGTGTGCATTGAATATAATAGTCATGATTTCTTTAACTATTATTAAATATCTTAAGTTAGAATTCATCAATATGGAAATGAATCGAGTTCTTGGTTTTTTCTTTAATGAAAGATAAATTTGAGAAATTTTATAGATTTATCTATTTTAAATATTTTATGAAAGTAATAGAATAAATTGTAAATATTATCTAAATAAAATTAAATATTTATATAATTGAGAAAAAAATCAAGTCCCTTTCTTTAACTAAATTGTTATAAGTTTTTTTTTTTGCATATTGTGTCTGATATTTTATGGCTTTGAAAAGTTCACCAAAAAAAACCCATTGAGCACTGGAGTCATGTTCTCAGGCTAGGACCCAGAGTCACTAGGAATGATTATAATTATAAAAACTCAAAGAACTCATTCAACATATATCATAGGATCCTACGAAGGGCAAAAATGGGAAGGTTGTGGTTTTATTTGAGAGCAAAAATAGGAGAAGCTCATCACATTCTATTTTAATGAGCTTAGGTGAATGGGGAAGGTATAAAAAATATACAAATATTTATTTAGTCCCACATCAATTATACACTAAATAGATCTTAAGTAGTTAAACAAAACTAGAAAGTTTAAATAATACTTTCTTGTTAGCTTTTGGATAAGAAATTAGATCATTATAAATGGTTTCAGAATAGATTCGACTCAGAGTCCATATGGATTAAGGGACACTATAGTATAGATCTATTAGGACTAACTTTTAATTGATTGTGGTATTTATGATTAGATTGGGATAGATTCGGATTCTTAGCTTGGCAAAAATATCATGGCTTAAATGGAGAGAGTGAGGATGATACGAGTGTGTGTTTAGTCTTACATTAGCTTTGTACTGGGTATATCTTCTAGAAAACTAAATAATATCATTCGGCTAATATTTTTGGGTGAGATCCTAGTTTAGAGAATCCAAAGCTTGATTCAAGCAATGAGCATGAGGATCTAATACCCAGAGGATGGGAAGGCTAGGAAAGCAAGAGAGAGTACATGACCCCATCATCTCAACTAAATCATCCCTTACTTGAGGAAGGGAAGGATGGCAAGAAAGAGAAAACTTCTAGATCTGAATATGCTATTATTGATATAGTCATGATGGAGAGCTTTAAAAATGTCAAAGAGAGGTAGATGACTGACTGAGTCAGACGATCTCTCTAACAATGTGATTGAGTTCGAATTGAATAGGTGGCATAGTAGTAAATGAGCTTCTTAGGCAATGTACATACAAGGCCACCATGAATGACAAAGGGTCTGAGGCTCTATTAGAAGAGGTGAGATGGGGGCCCGATGTTGGAGAGTAGTTTAATTGGATAAAATAATGAAATAATTTAATACTTTAAAGAGCATAAATTACTATTTTTATTACGTCATCCCGAATCTAGCACCTGAGTCAGATATGTGATGGCCGCATACTCTTTAGGATAAGATCCTAAAGAATAAGTAAGATCTTATAATACATTACAATCTCAAGATCCCATGAACACTATTGATCTCAATTAATAACAATTATTCTACTTTAACAAATATCAAATTTTATATATTTTATATAACTCAGTCATCTAACTATTATTGATGATACTCTATTCAATCATTCCTTTTGAATCGAGATCCCAATCTTAGTCAAGTACAAACATCCTATCACTGAAAAAAAGAGAAATAGATGGAGGTGAGCTTTACAATCTACTAAGAATCTCCGCATATCCATATCAATATAATAATATAATTTAAAAATAATAATAAATATAAAACATAGAATCTCATATAAAATATCCAAAATAAATCAAATATTCATTTAAACATGTATCAAATATTTATCTTGTCAAAAGAGATATATCACCATATATCAACAAATAAATCTTTTTATTTAGTATTAGTTTTATATCTTGTCATCTATTTCTTTTATCACAGTTTCAGATTTCTTAATCTTTTTTTCAATTTTGGATTAACCAAGATCATGCCTCAATCTTTATCTAATTAAAATTTCATGCGTAAATCTATAGAGGTTGTCCTAGATATAAGTTTCTGGTGGGCTATCCTAGGTATAAGCCCTTGGAGGCTAAGCTCTTGACCGATGGCTATCCCATGCATAAGTCCACAAAGACTATTTTGATCAATGCATTAATATGACATAAGAAGTATTAAAATCTTTGTTATTTAATCTTTATTATTTAGTATTTGATATTTCTTATGTTCTTTTTCAGAATTGTTAATTATGAAGATTTAATCACACACCAACTAGCAAAGACCTCCAACATTTACAGTGATGAAGTCCAAGTTAACCTATCCCTATCGATAACTTTTTAGCCAATGTAAATGCATGATCCAGATTAGAAGAAAGTATGCACACAGGCCGTAGGGTTGCACGGCCCAATGCCAGAATAAAAAAGCCATAACGCCACATGGTCCATGCATAGCTCATCAAAATAGGACCATTCGGTCCATCATGCAGCTCATCAAAATAGGACTAGTTCGTCCATCATGCGGCTCACAAACATGGTCACGCGAGTGTGTGGGCTTCATGTCGGTGGAAGCGAATGGGTTCAAGCGTGGTTTAAGTGTGGGCGAGCGAGTGATCTTCACACATGGGCATGGTTGTGGGTGGTTTAATCCACCTAGGACTTGAACAGGCTTACGCACGAGCCTGAGACACGACCTGGGACTTTAACAAAGATGTGAGAGAGGGAACGGCTAGGATTTTGGAATGCCACAATCAAAATAGGAAAGGAGAAAATGTGAGGATTTAGGAGATTTGGTACGGCTAGGACTCAAGGAGGTCTTGAAAGCTATAAAAAGGGGTGTGGGGCAGCCTAAAAATTAAAGAAAAAATTTAAAAAAATATAAATAAATTTTATAGAGAGAAAGAGAGGGAGGTTGCCAAGTGTTGAAGTTTTGGGAGAGAGTCTTTAGTAGCATAAAGAGGTTCTGCATCTTCTTTTTCTTCAAAGTTTTCCCCAACAATCAAAGAAGATGGAGCTTCCAAACATAGGCTTCTAACAAACTATCCCAAGTATAAGCTCTTGATGGGCTATGCTAGGCATAAACTCCTAAAGACTATCCCACGTATAAGTCCGTGAAGGTTGTCGTAAGCATAAGCTCCTGGCCAGCTTTCTTAGACATAAGCTCCTAACCGACTATCCCATGCATAAGTCCATTGAGGCTTTCTTAGGAATAAGCTCATGGCCGACTATCCACATGATAAGGTTAGTCCAAATCATATCATTTTCATCCAATTATTATATGTTGATTTCATCAAATCAATTTTAGTTTATAGTATGATCAAGATAAGTATATCATATCCATAGAATTGTACTATCAATCATTTAGACATATATATGGTTGGATAGATTTTAGATATTTTACATGCAGATTTTAAAATAATTTTAAATTTAGGTAGTGGAAGTCAAGATTAAAATAATTTTAATCTTATGCATGCGTAGATCAAAATCTTATATCTATTGATCCAGTTCATATAATTATAAATAAGATATAAAATATCTGATTTCAGAGATTAAAAATTTATTTATGATTGAATCACATACCTGAATCGTAGAACTTCTCGAATCTGAATCTATGGATGCCTTCAAATTTTGATGTAGCCAGATATATGTCCAGCCTCTACGGATATCCATACAAAGTCTGATCTGATTAGAGACTCTATATTGTTCTTAAGATGCTAGCTTCCTTATAGAGAACACTTCCTTAATAGTTGAACAAGATCTCCTTCAATCTTCAAGATAATCTCAAAAAGGAAGAAGACAAGGTGTAGGAGGAAGAAGACTTGAAGAAGAGAGAACCTTTCTCTCTTTCTCCCTAGAATTTTTTCATGCCCCAAAGAGAGCCCATGCCTAAAAGAAGGTTTTCAGATTCTTCTCCACATCCCAAAGCCCCTCTCTTTAAGTTAATAGGAGGCATCCAAGGTTGATAAGGCTAGAGTTTGTACAAGACCAGATCAAATCAGATTTGATCTCAAACAAAGATGGACATAGGAGAGATGGTGTGAAGGTGCTTGGGCTAGTCCAACCACACACCAAATCAGATTTGGTATTGGGCTTAGGTGGCACCAAAAGAGAGGTAGCACCAAGGAGAAATTCTAGTCCAACTAAGATTCATTTGTTTGCTGATTTAAATCTAATTTAAATCTAATTTAATCCTAACCAATTTAAGATTAGTTGGCAACTAAATTAAGTTAATTTTTAATTCAATTAAAAATTTAATTAAATCTGAATTAAATTCTAATCTAATTAAGAAATTGATTCAATCAAGTTTAGTAAAAGTTGGAATTATTATCTTTATATAATTGGATTATCTCATAAACTAATTAGGTTTGATCTAATCAAATCCAAACCAACCTAAATTGAATCTAATTCAATTAGATTTGATTTAAATCTCATAGCTCAATCAAATTGAGCCAGACAGCAATCTAATTGCTAATTGATCTTCTTACAATTCACTAACACTTAGTAAGTCTTTTAATTGTAACTTTTGCATTAAATTAATCATCAATCATATTGATAATTAAATTCTATTACGATTCATGATCACAACTCAACCATTTGATCAATCAGAAATCTCTATTGTGTATAACCTCATAAGTTCTATTCTATCTGATAGTGAGATGTACTATGATCTCTATTATAGTATCATTGAAATTATTTTCAATGGATCGGAATGATTCCATACTCACTCAATAAGGATTGTCGATCTAGAATAATTTTAGTAAGCTCTCACAATCTACCAGTAACACCTAACAGTATGTAGTGGTAATCCAGCAGAATAAAAGTGATGAACTTCTAGGTACAGTTATCATATGATTCAATCTCTCTATCATGAGTCCCGACAGATGGCAGGTCATGGATAAATCATCAAACCTCAATATCGATCATATGATAGATTCAATTAGCTCGAGTCTGATTATGATTCTTATGAAAACTCTTTTCTATCAATCACACTGCTATAGCCATAGACTTAAGGATTCAGCCTCTTAAATTTTATAGGACTATTCTCTTCTGCTAAACTCGATAGATCCTATTTAGATGCGTATCTTGCTTCTATAGTGGATCAACTATCATTAACACCCACTATAAGGACTCATTGAGATCATGTTTCTGTATAGTCAAACTCCAGCAGCCTTACTGTGAGCAGCTGTGATACCACAGGTCAAAAGACCAGTCACACTATTGCAGTATCGAGAAAGTCATTAACGTGAGTAGATATCTATGTGACTTCTCGTGTTGGTCACGCTCAGTACTAGTTGTTCTCTAATAACCACCTGTACTCTCGCTCCAGTGCTCCTATACTATAGACTCGAGACTCATCTGTCTGAAGAAAGCAATCTATACATCAGTCTATCTGGATCAATCACCATCTCCATAATGATCCTACGATCGAAAGTAATTTAGGAATTAGTCACCAATGACATATATCTCAAATTCTCAACTTTTTGAGAATATGTGTTATCATTTGTTAATCTCTTGGATGATTCATGGACACATATACAACATGAATGAAAATAAACTGCCTGTCAAGTATAAAATCATATCTTAAAAATATAATATATGTCAGTCAAGATTGGCTTCTAGGGCATATATCAAATATGGTCAATACATAATGTACACATACCGAAAAATCATATAAAAAATAATAGTATTTCAAACATGACAAATCCATTAACACAAATCTAATGATAAAAGTAATACATATAATAGTGATCATGTACAGGGATTTTTATCTTTATTGCCAGTCAAATCCAAATACGGTGTCTATCCATCTATGCCTAGCATGTCCAATCAATCACTATGATTCTAGCTCTTCCTCGATCAATCATCAATAAAAGAAATAGTAAATTTATTATTAGATTCTTATTTTCAAAACTTTAACATCCGATTACTCCAAATCCCAAATTATTTTGTTCTATCTAGAACATAACTAATTAAGAAATAAGGATTTAGGATCTTCCTTGATTTAGAATTAGAGCATCCATGCCATTGCTCAACATCCTCGTTTGATTGATTGCATCCATATATAATCAAAATCGATAACCAAAAGAGATCATAAATTGACCGTGGTCGTGATAAAAAGTTATGAGAGAGAAAGGATACTACTATCCAGGTAACAACACCTGGCAATCCTGGTGGATCATGTCTAGATGACTCAACTCATAAATCAAGAAGTAAGAACTCAACATATTCAAAATAAGCATTGCCAATAATGGGCATTCTATGAAAATCATAATGAAAATCGACATGACAGTGGCGGTGGTAACAGAAGGTGGCAGTGATAGTGGTGGTAGCCAGCTAGAAAGAAAGAAAAAAGAATAAGAAGAAACCACATTAGACTCGACCTAGATCATGGTCGAGCCTCTAACTAGTGGCCATATCCCCATGTATCACTTCAAGAGACTTTGGGAGATAATGAAATCTGGCCAAAACCAACAACCGATGGTGGTAAACAAGGAAAAAATTTTAGTATCTATTTATTTCACATGAGATGACTTACATATGTAGTTTTGAGTGTGTATATAAGTGTTTATGCATGTGCCCATGTCTGGAAATGGATATTGTTAAGCTTGAAAGCATTGATAATCTATTCCTTATTAATTGATCATGCTGTTATAGTCTAGTGTTCCGTTAAAATAGTACCAAAAATAAGTATGCTAGAGGTCAAAAATTCAGATATCCTCCAAGCTAATTGCTTTTGTAAGTACTTGCCTGTCATTTATTCACATTTAAGTCTCCTTGTATGATGATGATCACTATTGAGGCAAGGCTTTAAGCCTAATATACTTTATTGGTCCATTCACTATTAGCTTACTTTTTAGACCCATTTTGTTAGCTAGAACATACATGTATCATGTGGATCTAGGGTAGCTTCTTCTTCAATTTTTGTTTCAAAAACTCTCCAAGGATTGGCTTTGGCACCACAGCATCAAGATAGGTTTTATTGGTCTCCGTTATCTAGTTTTTTCTTCACTTCCATGATTTTTGTTGGTAATTTAAGTATAAACCCATATGGGACATTTGATATGGGGTGATCCACCAAGATCAAGGATAATATGGATAGAGGTGATGAGATCACCATGTTTGGTTGCATGGCAGTAATTTCAAATCACCCCCACTCTTTAAATCACCATCCAATGTAGTGATAGGAAACCCGCTATTGAGAATGGATATCCAACATCAGTCCATCATAGTGATCTTATCTTAAAATATGTTAAGTAAAATACTTTTATAATCAAGAGCTTTCTGAAAGAAAAAAATTATTTTTTTGTCACGATATTTTTTCGTGCATATATGCGATATTCTTTACACGTGCTGGATGGGTAGTTGGGCCATCATCCCCATGGAAGAGAAGAAAATCCTTTCTTTTCTCACTGTGATGATTGGAAAGAAAAAAAAATTATTAGATATTTTCTAAAAATTTTTCTGCCCCAATCCTCAATTCGAACTCCCAAAGTTTTGTTGAGAAGGTGACTCGAAGTGGTGATTCCATTTTCTCAACCCAATTATAGTAATCTAAGGCTTTCTTCTTCTTCGTCTTTTTCTATCATTTTTTTCTTTCTATCTGAGATATGTTAAGGATATTTTTGATATTATTTGATCGGTGATCTTCTATTACCACAGCAGACCAAATAAGTTACTTGTACATAACCAAAATCTTTAGTCACTGTACTATGACTAACCAAATATAATGATCTTAGATTACTAGGGATCAGACTATCCCAGAATTTGAATCACCCATGATCTTAGATTACCATGGTGATTTTTTTTTGTCACCAAACACCCCTATAGAACTATTTCACTTGAGCTGTTTCTCTAAAAACTTTGTATTGTATATCCATCCTTTTTAATAAAGTTGGGTGGTTTTTTTTTGGGCATCCCTTATTATATATAAAAAAATATATTTGGATAAGTAGAGTGTCATATTAGCATTGCGCTAGTCGGATCTACACAACATGCATATTTGTTTATAGAGAGACAATTTTAGTCGATCCGACGAATATCCATCCAATTAGATCTAGATGGAGCAGGTTTTACTTGATCTTGTTAGAATTCGGAGTGGATATAGATTCCAAAAAAATATTTGAAGTAAGTTCAAATTGGATACAGATAATAATATGTCCTGCTCCGAATCTACCTGATATAACCTCAATCTATATATCTTTTTTAAAATTATTATTATTTTATCATGTTTATATATATTTGACCCATGCGATATGATCCGCATCTCTACTTGTTCTGATTCGAAGTGGATAAAAGATGGATATGGATATATGATTTTTAATTATGGAATGGATACAGAAATTGGCTGATCCTATCCATATCTGTTGCCATCCCTATTTATTTAGCTTTATCCTATGATCAAAGCAAGGTTTACAGGCAACTACAAGAAAAAAAAAAAAATAATCTGGTTAACATATCAATTACCATGCCCATTAAAACTTAACCATAAAGATGGAACTCTTTTACATCCGATGCAACCCTATATTTTCGAACCTAAAGGAAATTTTGGTGGGCAGATGCAATAGATCTGAAGATAAACTTTGACAAATATTATCACACTGGAGGAAATATAGACGGTTGTGAAATATAGACGGTTGTGATTCCATCATACACCTACGTTCAAGCACTTATACCCTCTTATCATTCCTCTCTCCTAATCAAAAGTTTGAATTGATTAGAGCATGCATGCATGTATCGACACACATATATACATACCAATATATAAATATATACATATACACAGAACTTACGGATAAATATGGATAACCAGCAGTTTTGGAGCATGGAATGGGGTTCAGAAACTGTAGATGATGACTTACATGGGTTAGGAAACTAGAATTTGGCACTTGCAATGCACATGAAATATCTCGTAATCCAATTATTATTGCCCTTCATACAACTTGGGAGTATGTTTACCTCAAACATATGGGTAAATGTAAGTTTATTTATTTGAAATAAGAATTATTTTGTTCTGTCGATGGATGACTGCACCACTTCAGAGCCCCACGACCACTCCGGATTTTGGGCTTTATTCTTACATTATTATTAGAGTGTAGAAAACAATGATTTGGTGAGATACCAAATCTTCTCAAGGACAGAAGGTAATGAGGTAATTGCCCCAGTGCAAGTGAAGGTGCTGCTGCTATCATCAAAAGCATAACTGTAAGCTTGAGGACACTCGCTCTTGAAGAACTCGGAATAGCTCGTCGGCTTGCATGTTTGCGGACTGTTATAGGGTCCAGTGCAGCAATACTGGTCCTGGTTAAAAGCCAGGCAAGCGCTCTTGCAGCCAACGATGGCACCGGATACCGTCAGCTGCAGCACTGCCGGGCACTGGGAGTTGATGTTCGCCGAGCATGATGTGGTGGTGCAACCCGAGACACCCTGTGGAGCGATGGAGACCGGCAAGTTGAAGCCATCGACCAAGCTCACGTCGTAGAAATCCTTGCCGCCATCGCCCTGCAGAGTGAACTCGAGGAGCGAGGCGGGTGGGGCGCCGCCGTTGCCGTTGCATGCGACCTGCCCGGTGCCGCAGTCACCGGTCTGGCATGTAAATCTCCCCGACGCGTCGGTGGAGCAGCCGGTCCGGCCCCACATCCGGCCGGCCCAATTGGATGGGGCGGTTATCGAGTTGGAGGCCGAGGCGCCGAGCTCGAAGCCCGTCTGCGGGAATGCAGGGACATTAGGGTTGTTCTGTATGCCAGGCCAGACCGTGTTGGGGCAGTTGTTCTGGAAGGTGAACGTAGTTGAAAGCCCACCTGAAAATTTAGAAGTTAGATAGATTTTGTTAGTAGAAGTTAGATAGATTTTGTAACATGGAAGACAAGGCTAAAGGCCTTGAAATGGATCGTGAAACAAACCATGGACGAGGAGGGCAGCGAAGAAAATGGCGAAGAGAAGCGATGCGTTGGCCATTGAGGACTAGAAAGGCTTGCGTTGGAGGGATTCCGAATGCAAGAGAGGAGGAGATGGTGTGAGAGTCTTGAGGTTTGTGGAGATACGAAGATGTGTTATCCACTTATTTTAACTAGCAAGAAAAGGGCAATAATATCCATCTATTTTAGCTAGCAAGAAAAGGGCAACCAAGATTTGTTATCCAGTTGGTTACTTACTCATAGGGCGCCAAAGATTTATTATCCAGCTGATACTTATTTTAGCTAGCAAGAAAATTAAAAAATTTGCTATGAATCCTTTCTTAATCTGTACAGCTTAGCTAGCATTTTAGATCATTCTTTGAATTTTAGATAGTCCTTTTCATTTGTATAAAAAAAAAGAACCTCCTTATTAGTTTTTCAATCAAAAAATATGAAGATAATTTTTTCTTCATTTTAGCTTTCTCTGTTTGCCTTATTTGCATGGTATCAGAGCCACGATCATTGTGGCCTAGAATATTCTAAGTTTTGTGATGATTAAAACTCATGGAAGAGGAAGCTCAGTCTGGTGTTAGATCGACAGAGTTCCTACCGATGATCCTTACAACCTTCAAATTCTGATCATCCAGCATGCTCCTGGTAAGCGCTCCCTTAACTGGATTGAATTACTTGTCATGGAATCGATCGATGAAGATCGACTCAAGGCTAAGGATAAACTTGCTTTATAAATGAAAAATGTGTTATGCCTGATATTGAATCACCATTGTTTGAGAAATGGCAACGAGTCGATAGCATGGTGCTGTCATGGATTTTGAACTCTATCTCTAAAGATCTAATAGAGGCATTTCTCTATGTAACTACTGCATGTGAACTCTGAAATGAACTTGAACAAAGATTTGGTGAAAGCAATGGCCCGTTGCTTTACCAAATTAGACGAGAAATTAGCTCGTTCTCTCAAGAAAATATATCGGTATGGTATATTTTACAAAGCTAAAAAGCTTTGGGATGAGTTATCTTGCTTGAGAAATTTTTCGATCTGTACATGTGGAGCT
>NC_026003.2:102080076-102117576 GCF_000442705.2 Elaeis guineensis
CCATCTCCTCTCTCTTGCATTCGGAATCCCTCCAACGCAAGCCTTCTAGTCTCAATGGCCAACGCATCGCTCTCTTCGCCATTTTCTTCGCTGCCCTCCTCGTCCATGGTTTGTTTCACGATCCATTTCAAGGCCTTAGCCTTGTCTTCCATGTTACAAAATCTATCTAACTTCTACTAACAAAATCTATCTAACTTCTAAATTTTCAGGTGGGTTCAACTACGTTCACCTTCCAGAACAACTGCCCCAACACGGTCTGGCCTGGCATACAGAACAACCCTAATGTCCCTGCATTCCCGCAGACGGGCTTCGAGCTCGGCGCCTCGGCCTCCAACTCGATAACCGCCCCATCCAATTGGGCCGGCCGGATGTGGGGCCGGACCGGCTGCTCCACCGACGCGTCGGGGAGATTTACATGCCAGACCGGTGACTGCGGCACCGGGCAGGTCGCATGCAACGGCAACGGCGGCGCCCCACCCGCCTCGCTCCTCGAGTTCACCCTGCAGGGCGATGGCGGAAAGGATTTCTACGACGTGAGCTTGGTCGATGGCTTCAACTTGCCGGTCTCCATCGCTCCACAGGGTGTCTCGGGTTGCACCACCACATCATGCTCGGCGAACATCAACTCCCAGTGCCCGGCAGTGCTGCAGCTGACGGTATCCGGTGCCGTCGTTGGCTGCAAGAGCGCTTGCCTGGCTTTTAACCAGGACCAGTATTGCTGCACTGGACCCTATAACAGTCCGCAAACATGCAAGCCGACGAGCTATTCGAGTTCTTCAAGAGCGAGTGTCCTCAAGCTTACAGTTATGCTTTTGATGATAGCAGCAGCACCTTCACTTGCACTGGGGCTAATTACCTCATTACCTTCTGTCCTTGAGAAGATTTGGTATCTCACCAATCATTGTTTCTACACTCTAATAATAATGTAAGAATAAAGCCCAAAATCCGGAGTGGTCGTGGGGCTCTGAAGTGGTGCAGTCATCCATCGACAGAACAAAATAATTCTTATTTCAAATAAATAAACTTACATTTACCCATATGTTTGAGGTAAACATACTCCAAAGTTGTATGAAGGGCAATAATAATTGGATTACGAGATATTTCATGTGCATTGCAAGTGCCAAATTCTAGTTTCCTAACCCATGTAAGTCATCATCTACAGTTTCTGAACCCCATTCCATGCTCCAAAACTGCTGGTTATCCATATTTATCCGTAAGTTCTGTGTATATGTATATATTATATATTGGTATGTATATATGTGTGTCGATACATGCATGCATGCTCTAATCAATTCAAACTTTTGATTAGGAGAGAGGAATGATAAGAGGGTATAAGTGCTTGAACGTAGGTGTATGATGGAATCACAACCGTCTATATTTCACAACGTCTATATTTCCTCCAGTGTGATAATATTTGTCAAAGTTTATCTTCAGATCTATTGCATCTGCCCACCAAAATTTCCTTTAGGTTCGAAAATATAGGGTTGCATCGGATGTAAAAGAGTTCCATCTTTATGGTTAAGTTTAATGGGCATGGTAATTGATATGTTAACCAGATTATTTTTTTTTTTTTTCTTGTAGTTGCCTGTAAACCTTGCTTTGATCATAGGATAAAGCTAAATAAATAGGGATGGCAACAGATATGGATAGGATCAGCCAATTTCTGTATCCATTCCATAATTAAAAATCATATATCCATATCCATCTTTTATCCACTTCGAATCAGAACAAGTAGAGATGCGGATCATATCGCATGGGTCAAATATATATAAACATGATAAAATAATAATAATTTTAAAAAAGATATATAGATTGAGGTTATATCAGGTTAGATTCGGAGCAGGACATATTATTATCTGTATCCAATTTGAACTTACTTCAAATATTTTTTTGGAATCTATATCCACTCCGAATTCTAACAAGATCAAGTAAAACCTGCTCCATCTAGATCTGATTGGATGGATATTCGTCGGATCGACTAAAATTGTCATCTCTATAAACAAATATGCATGTTGTGTAGATCCGACTAGCACAATGCTAATATGACACTCTACTTATCCAAATATATTTTTTTATATATAATAAGGGATGCCCAAAAAAAACCACCCAACTTTATTAAAAAGGATGGATATACAATACAAAGTTTTTAGAGAAACAGCTCAAGTGAAATAGTTCTATAGGGGTGTTTGGTGACAAAAAAAAATCACCATGGTAATCTAAGATCATGGGTGATTCAAATTCTGGGATAGTCTGATCCCTAGTAATCTAAGATCATTATATTTGGTTAGTCATAGTATAGCGACTAAAGATTTTGGTTATGTACAAGTAACTTATTTGATCTGCTATGGTAATAGAAGATCACCGATCAAATAATATCAAAAATATCCTTAACATATCTCAGATAGAAAGAAAAAAATGATAGAAAAGAGACGAAAGAAGAAGAAAGCCTTAGATTACCATGATTGGGTTGAGAAAACAGAATCACCATTTCGAGTCACCTTCTCAACAAAACTTTGGGAGTTCGAATTGAGGATTGGGACAGAAAAATTTTTAGATAAATATCTAATAATTTTTTTTTCTTTCTAATCATCACAGTGAGAAAAGAAAGGATTTTCTTCTCTTTCATTGAGATGATGGCCCAACTACCCATCCAGCACGTGTAAAGAATATCGCATATATGCACGAAAAAATATCGTGACAAAAAAATAATTTTTTTCTTTCAGAAAGTCTCTTGATTATAAAAGTATTTTAGTTAACATATTTTAAGATAAGATCACTGTGATGGACTGATGTTGGATATCCATTCTCAATAGCGGATTTCCTATCACTACATTGGATGGTGATTTAAAGAGTGGGGGTGATTTGAAATTACTACCATGCAACCAAACATGGTGATCTCATCACCTCTATCCATATTATCCTTGATCTTAGGTGGATCACCCCATATCAAATGCCCCGTATGGGTTTATACTTAAATTACCAACAAAAATCATGGAAGTGAAGAAAAAACTAGATAACGGAGACCAATAAAACCTATCTTGATGCTGTGGTGCCAAAGCCAATCCTTGGAGAGTTTTTGAAACAAAAATTGAAGAAGAAGCTACCCTAGATCCACATGATACATGTTTGTTCTAGCTAACAAAATAGGTCTAAAAAGTAAGCTAATAGTGAATGGACCAATAAAGTATATTAGGCTTAAAGCCTTGCCTCACTAGTGATCATCATCATACAAGGAGACTTAAATGTGAATAAATGACAGGCAAGTACTTACAAAAGCAATTAGCTTGGTGGATATCTGAATTTTTGACCTCTAGCATACTTATTTTTGGTACTATTTTAACGGAACACTAGACTATAACAGCATGATCAGTTAATAAGGAATAGATTATCAATGCTTTCAAGCTTAACAATATCCATTTCCAGACATGGGCACATGCATAAACACTTATATACACACTCAAAACTACATATAGTAAGTCATCTCATGTGAAATAAATAGATACTAAAATTTTTTCCTTGTTTACCACCATCGGCTGTTGGTTTTGGCCAGATTTCATTATCTCCCAAAGTCTCTTGAAGCGATACATGGGGATATGGCCACTAGTTAGAGGCTCGACCATGATCTAGGTCGAGTCTAATGTGGTTTCTTCTTATTCTTTTTTCTTTCTTTCTAGTTGGCTACCACCACTATCACTGCCACCTTCTGCTACCACCGCCACTGTCATGTCGATTTTCATTATGATTTTCATAGAATGCCCATTATTGGCAATGCTTATTTTGAATATGTTGAGTTCTTACTTCTTGATTTATGAGTTGAGTCATCTGGACATGATCCACCAGGATTGCCAGGTGTTGTTACTTGGATAGTAGTATCCTTTCTCTCTCATAACTTTTTATCACGACCACGGTCAATTTATGATCTCTTTTGGTTATCGATTTTGATTATATATGGATGCAATCGATCAAACGAGGATGTTGAGCAATGGCATGGATGCTCTAATTCTAAATCAAGGAAAATCCTAAATCCTTATTTCTTAATTAGTTATGTTCTAGATAGAACAAAATAATTTGGGATTTGGAGTAATCGGATGTTAAAGTTTTGAAAATAAGAATCTAATAATAAATTTACTATTTCTTTTATTGATGATTGATCGAGGAAGAGCTAGAATCATAGTGATTGATTGGACATGCTAGGCATAGATGGATAGACACCGTATTTGGATTTGACTGGCAATAAAGATAAGAATCCCTATACATGATCACTATTATATGTATTACTTTTATCATTAGATTTGTGTTAATGGATTTGTCATGTTTGAAATACTATTATTTTTTATATGATTTTTCGGTATGTGTACATTATGTATTGACCATGTTTGATATATGCCCTAGAAGCCAATCTTGACTGACGTATATTATATTTTTAGGATATGATTTTATACTTGACAGGCAGTTTATTTTCATTCATGTTGTATATGTGTCCATGAATCGTCCAAGAGATTAACAAAATGATAACACATATTCTCAAAAAGTTGAGAATTTGAGATATATGTTATTGGTGACTAATTTCTAAATCACTTTCGATCGTAGGATCATTATGGAGATGGTGATTGATCCAGATAGATTGGTATATAGATTACTTTCTTCAGACAGATGAGTCTCGAGTCTATAGTGTAGGAGCACTGGAGTGAAAGTACAGGTGGTTATTAGAGAACAACTAGCACTCAGCGTGACCAACACGAGAAGTCACATAGATATCTACTCATCGTTAATGACTTTCTCGATACTGCAATAGTGTGACTGGTCCTTTGACCTGTGGTATCACAGTTGCTCACAGTAAGGCTGCTGGAGTTTGACTATATAGAAACATGATCTCAATGAGTCCTTATAGTGGGTGTTAATGATAGTTGGTCCACTATAAAAGCAAGATACGCATCTAAATAGGATTTATTGAGTTTAGCAGAAGAGAATAGTCCTATAAAATTTAAGTGGCTGAATCCTTAAGTCTATGGCTATAGTAGTGTAATTGATAGAAAGAAGTTTTCATGAGAATCATAATCAGACTCGAGCTAATTGAATCTATCATATGATCGATATTGAGGTTTGATGATTTATCTATGACCTGTCATCTGATCGGGACTCATGATAGAGAGATTGAATCATATGATAACTGTACCTAGAGGTTCATCACTTTTATTCTGCTGGATTACCACTACATACTGTTAGGTGTCACTGGTGGATTGTGAGAGCTTACTAAAATTATTCTAGATCGACAATCCTTATTGAGTGAGTATGGAATCATTCCGATCCATTGAAAATAGTTTCAATGATACTATAATAGAGATCATAGTATATCTCACTATCAGGTAGAATAGAACTTATGAGGTTATACACAATAGAGGTTTCTGATTGATCAAATGGTTGAGTTGTGATCATGAATCGTAATAGAATTTAATTATCAATATGATTGATGATTAATTTAATGTAAAAATTATAATTAAAAGACTTACTAAGTGTTAGTGAATTGTAAGAAGATCAATTAGCAATTAGATTGCTGTCTGGCTCAATTTGATTGAGCTATGGGATTTAAATCAAATCAAATTGAATTATATTCAATTTAGGTTGGTTTGGATTTGATTAGATCAAGCCTAATTAGTTTATGAGATAATCCAATTATATAAGGATAATAATTCCAACTTTGACTAGGACTTGATTGAATCAATTTCTTAATTAGATTAGAATTTAATTTATATTTAATTAAATTTTTAATTGAATTAAAAATTTACTTAATTTAGTTGCCAACTAATCCTAAATTTGTTAGGATTAAATTAGATTTAAATTAGATTTAAATCAGCAAACAAATGAATCCTAGTTGGACTAGGATTTCTCCTTGGTGCTACCTCTCTTTTGGTGCCACCTAAGCCCAATACCAAATCTGATTTGATGTGTGGTTGGACTAGCCCAAGCACCTTCACACCATCTCTCTTATGTCCATCTTTGTTTGAGATCAAATTTGATTTGATCTGGTGTTGATTGGATCAAAACAGGACTTCCAGTTTGATTAGGTTTGATCCTATCAAACCTAGTCTTACACAAACTCTAGCCTTATCAACCTTGGATGCCTCCTATTAATTTAAAGAGAGGGGCTTTGGGATGTGGAGAAGAATCTGAAAACCTTCTTTTAGGCACGGGCTCTCTTTGGGGCATGAAAAAATTCTAGAGAGAAAGAGAGAAATGTTCTCTCTTCTTCAAGTCTTCTTCTTCCTACACCTTGTCTTCTTCCTTTTTGAGATTATCTTGAAGATTGAAGGAGATCTTGTTCAACTATTAAGGAAGTGTTCTCTATAAGGAAGCTAGCATCTTAAGAACAATATAGAGTCTCTGATCAGATCAGACTTTGTGTGGATATCCGTAGAGACTGGACATGTACCTGGCTACATCAAAACTTAAAGGCATCCACAGATTCAGATTCGAGAAGTTCTACGATTCAGGTATGTGATTCAATCATAAATAAATTTTTAATCTCTGAAATCAGATATTTTATATCTTATTTATCATCATATGAACTGGATCAATAGATATAAGATTTTGATCTATGCATGCATAAGATTAAAATTGTTTTAATCTTGACTTCCACTGCCTAAATTTAAAATTATTTTAAAATCTGCATGTAAAATATCTAAAATCTATCCGACCATATATATGTCTCAATGATTGATAGTACAATTATATGGATATGATATACTTATCTTGATCATACTATAAACTAAAATTGATTTGATGAA
This sequence comes from Elaeis guineensis, assembly GCF_000442705.2. NCBI lineage: Eukaryota > Viridiplantae > Streptophyta > Magnoliopsida > Arecales > Arecaceae > Elaeis > Elaeis guineensis. The sequence goes on from NC_026003.2 coordinate 102,086,862, forward strand.
ATCAACATATAATAATTGGATGAAAATGATATGATTTGGACTAACCTTATCATGTGCATAGTCGGCCATGAGCTTATTCCTAAGAAAGCCTCAATGGACTTATGCATGGGATAGTCGGTCAGGAGCTTATGTCTAAGAAAGCTGGCCAGGAGCTTATGCTTACGATAACCTTCACGGACTTATACGTGGGATAGTTTTTAGGAGTTTATGCCTAGCATAGCCCATCAAGAGCTTATGCTTGGGATAGTTTGTTAGAAGCTTATGTTTGAAAGCTCCATCTTCTTTGATTGTTGGGGAAAACTTTGACGAAAAAGAAGATGCAGAACCTCCTTATGCTGCTAAAGACTCTCTCCCAAAACTTCAACACTTGGCAACCTCCCTCTCTTTCTCTCTATAAAATTTATTTATATTTTTTTAATTTTTTTTTTTAATTTTTAGGCTGCCCCACACCCCTTTTTATAGCTTTCAAGACCTCCTTGAGTCCTAGCCGTACCAAATCTCCTAAATCCTCACATTTTCTCCTTTCCTATTTTGATTGTGGCATTCCAAAATCCTAGCCGTTCCCTCTCTCACATCTTTGTTAGAGTCCCAGGTCGTGTCTCAGGCTCGTGCGTAAGCCTGTTCAAGTCCCAGGTGGATTAAACCACCCACATCCATGCCCATGTGTGAAGATCACTCGCTCGCCCACACTTAAACCGTGCTTGAACCCATTCGCTTCCACTGACATGAAGCCCACACACTCGCATGACCGAGTGTTTGTGAGCCGCATGATGGACGAACTAGTCCTATTTTGATGAGCTGCGTGATGGACCGAATGGTCCTATTTTGATGAGCTATGCATGGACCATGTGGCGTTATGGCTTTTTTATTCTGGCATTGGGCCGTGCGACCCTACAGCCTGTGCGCATACTTTCTTCTAATCTGGATCATGCATTTACATTGGCTAAAAAGTTATCGATAGAGACAGGTTAACTTGGACTTCATCACTGTAAATGTTGGAGGTCTTTGCTAGTTGGTGTGTGATTAAATCTTCATAATTAACAATTTTAAAAAAGAACATAAGAAGTATCAAATACTAAATAATAAAAATTAAATAACAAAAATTTTAATACTTCTTATGTCATATTAATGCATTGATCAAAATAGTCTTTGTGGACTTATGCATGGGATAGCCATCGGTCAAGAGCTTAGCCTCCAAGGGCTTATACCTAGGATAGCCCACCAGAAACTTATATCTAGGACAACCTCTATAGGTTTACGTATGAAATTTTAATTAGATAAAGATTGAGGCATGATCTTGGTTAGTCCAAAATTGAAAAAAAATTAAGAAATCTGAAACTGTGATAAAAGAAATAGATGACAAGATATAAAACTAATACTAAATAAAAAGATTTATTTGTTGATATATGGTGATATATCTCTTTTGACAAGATAAATATTTGATACATGTTTAAATGGATATTTGATTTATTTTGGATATTTTATATGAGATTCTATGTTTTATATTTATTATTATTTTTAAATTATATTATTATATTGATATGGATATGCGGAGATTCTTAGTAGAGTGTAAAGCTCACCTCCATCTATTTCTCTTTTTTCAGTGATAGGATGTTTGTACTTGACTAAGATTGGGATCTCGATTCAAAAGAAATGATTGGATAGAGTATCATCAATAATAGTTAGATGACTGAGTTATATAAAATATATAAAATTTGATATTTGTTAAAATAGAATAATTGTTATTAATTGAGATCAATAGTGTTCATGGGATCTTGAGATTGTAATGTATTATAAGATCTTACTTATTCTTTAGGATATCATCCTAAGGAGTATGCGGCCATCACATATCCGACTCAGATGCTAGATTCGGGATGACGTAATAAAAATAGTAATTTATGCTCCTTAAAGTATTAAATTATTTCATTATTTTATCCAATTAAACTACTCCCCAACATCGGGCCCCCATCTCACCTCTTCTAATAGAGCCTCAGACCCTTTGTCATTCATGGTGGCCTTGTATGTACATTGCCTAAGAAGCTCATTTACTACTATGCCACCTATTCAATTCCAACTCAATCACATTGTTAGAGAGATCGTCTGACTCAGTTAGTCATCTACCTCTCTTTGACTATTTTTAAAGCTCTCCATCATGACTATATCAATAATAGCATATTCAGATCTAGAAGTTTTCTCTTTCTTATCATCCTTCCCTTCCTCAAGTAAGGGATGATTCAGTTGAGATGATGGGGTCATGTACTCTCTCTTGCTTTCCTAGCCTTCCCATCCTCTGGGTATTAGATCCTCATGCTCATTGCTTGAATCAAGCTTTGGATTCTCTAAATTAGGATCTCACCCAAAAATATTAGCCGAATGATATTATTTAGTTTTCTGGAAGATATACCCAGTACAAAGCTAATGTAAGACTAAACACACACTAGTATCATCCTCACTCTCTCCATTTAAGCCATTATATTTTTGCCAAGCTAAGAATCCGAATCTATCCCAATCTAATCATAAATACCACAATCAATTAAAAGTTAGTCCTAATAGATCTATACTACAGTGTCCCTTAATCCATATGGACTCTGAGTCGAATCTATTCTGAAACCATTTATAATGATCTAATTTCTTATCCAAAAAGCTAACAAGAAAGTATTATTTAAACTTTCTAGTTTTGTTTAACTACTTAAGATCTATTTAGTGTATAATTGATATGGGACTAAATAAATGTTTGTATATTTTTTATACCTTCCCCATTCACCTAAGCTCATTAAAATAGAATGTGATGAGCTTCTCCCTATTTTTGCTCTCAAATAAAACCACAACCTTCCCATTTTTGCCCTTCGTAGGATCCTATGATATATGTTGAATGAGTTCTTCGAGTTTTTATAATTATAATCATTCCTAGTGACTCTGGGTCCTAGCCTGAGAACATGACTCTAGTGCTCAATGGGTTTTTTTTGGTGAACTTTTCAAAGCCATAAAATATCAGACACAATATGCAAAAAAGAAATTTATAACAATTTAGTTAAAGAAAGGGACTTGATTTTTTTCTCAATTATATAAATATTTAATTTTATTTAGATAATATTTATAATTTATTCTATTACTTTCATAAAATATTTAAAATAGATAAATCTATAAAATTTCTCAAATTTATCTTTCATTAAAAAAAAAACCAAGAACTCGATTCATTTCCGTATTGATGAATTCTAACTTAAGATATTTAATAATAGTTAAAGAAATCATGACTATTATATTCAATGCACACAAGAGGATAAGTGACTGTTAATTATCCTATCTCTAAGATTTCTTCCATACATTATGATAACTATTGTTGCTGCACCTCTCCGATAGGATGTGATAGTTTGAATTCTCCATCTAACTGGAGTACGATACTGTCAGTCAAGATTTTGATCATCTGCAAAGAATGTCAGCATACACTTGAGAAGGAGATGGGGGGTTCTCCAGTAGGAGACCTCCGATGCTTAAGTTAATATAGTCGGAGAAGAAGAATAACAGAAAAAATAGTGAGAATAGTAGAAAAAGATAGTGTTCAAAGAGATCCTCTTTTTTTTTCTTCTCCTTTTATAGGAGAAGGTTTGTTAGGCGATTAGCAATTATCAGGAGCCGTAGTGGGTTGTTGATAAGTTGCCGGCAATCGATTATAGGGCCAACTACCCATATAGAAAAGTAGATGCTGTTACAACCGAATGCCAACTCAAAATACTCCATATACCAATGACTACTTAGAACTTCCAAACTATAATATGGCTCATTGAGAATCGAAGTGGAGATGAGGTTAGATCGATGGAACATCGATGATACAGACCTTGTCTGAGGGCCGACCTTAAGTGATCAGCTATCAATCGATGATATCAATGCTACCTAGAACACATATCCCAGGTCATCCATATCATAATGTCAAGTGTTTGCTATATCTTCGAAGGTCAAATACGTCATCAGGTGGACCAAATATTGTTTAACACATATCTCCCACTTTCCAGTCTGAAAAGCATCTCTTCTTGCTTTCTTTTTTTTTTTTAACCTTTCAGTATTGAAAAGTAGATCATCACTTGGATCCCAGAGTCATGTGTTGTAGTGAGCTCCTTTACCTTTGTGAGGCTCCGTTGGTGCAATAAGAGTAGTTGAACGTCACTTTGAGTTTTTATGGATGTGATGAGAGTTTTGCTTCAATAGATAGCATTTAGAGATATCAAAGACTTGCATAAAGTTGTTACCGAAATTATGCTTTAAATAGGACTTGGAGTCAGTGGGCACTTCTTAGTCCGACTATCATTAAATGCTTGTAACGATAGAAGTCTCGTTGTTGAACCGTCGCACTGTCACCTTGCATTAATTACTCATCGTGGCATACAAATTAAGGGGCATGCTGTCTGAATTTGAAAAACAGTGGCTATCACATTCTTTCTGTATTAATGTCAGTGCAGGATTTGAGAAGTCATAATGATTTCAAAGAGTAGTTTCTGGTATGCCACCTCAACCAACCAAATGACGCCAAGTGGTAGTTTCTGCAGTGTCGGATGGTAAAAGTTAAAGGATTAAAGGTTCACTTAAATGCTGGTGGTCGATCCAAATGATAGGTATAGTGCATGCTAGAGTGGTATAGAGCCTAGCTTTTAGGATCCTAGGGCATAAGTTCAACAAGAGTGTATGAGGATAGATCTCTAAGTTGGGGTAAATTAATATGAAGCATAATCATGATATATATGCCATTTAGACTAAAGTGATTTGTGAATGCTAATAGTGACTAGTGTAGAATTATATGGTGCGAGGGAGTGGATATGGGCGTGCTAGGAAGCTTATCTGATTTGTTGATGGCTTTACTACTTATGAGCTCTTAGATCAACAAGAAGATATCCCACTCCCACTGGTCAGTAATATGCACCAACAAGAGCATCTTGAGGAATCCTACTGATAACACTCTAGAGCAAAGAACTCTAGAAATTAGAACTCCAGGCAAATTTGAAGTTCAGCTTGGTGAACAAGTTAGCGCCTCCAACTTATATAGCTAGTAGTACAGTAGTAAGCTGCTACTAGAGTAGATATGATGAAGATGGTGGAGGTGCAGTAGCAGCAACAACAATAATTTATGCAACCACAACTCATGCAGCAACAATAGTAATTCATGCAGCAACTGTTGTAGTAATAGCAACTGCAATAGGGGATCTCTCAGTAGTAGTAGGGAGTCAGATCTAGCAGGAGCATTAAATCAATTTGATAGATTTCAAAAAATATGCTCCACTGACATTCAAGGGAACCTCTAATCTTATGGAGGTTAAAAATTTATTGAAAGTGATAGAGAAAGTGTTTGAGACCTTGATGTGTCCTATTAAGAAAAAATCAATTTTTGCCATTTTCATGTTACAAGGTGCGGTAGCTAATTAATGGGATATGAAAATTAAAAAGTTAGGGTCAAATGATGCACTTTTTACTTGAAAAGATTTAAAAAGATCTTTTATGAGAACTATTTTTCTCAGAATATCTGATTCTAGAAATTTCAGAAGTTCGATCAATTGGAACAAGGCAATATGACGGTTGCCCAATATGCTATAAAATTTGAAGAAATATCCAGATATGCTTCAGCATTGATGCAAAGGGAGTGCTTAGATAGAAAATTCAAAATACACTTAGAGGTCAGATTCAATAATTGGTAACTATATTTGAGCTACCCACTTTTAAAGAGGTTATTAATAAAGCCATGATGATAGAGAGAGACTTAATGATGCTCAAGCTACAAAAAAAATGATTTGAAGAAAAAAGCTCGATCAAATGATTCTCAGAGTCAGCAAGACAATGATATTGAATTAAGGATAAAGTGATCTACTACTATAAGTAAAGTTTTAGAGCTCAACTTTCGGTGAAATCAAATGTTATAGATGTAGTAGACCTATTATTAGAATAATTATACATGACTTGGAGGAACTTGCTACACATATAGTCAACTGGCCATAAGGCAATTGTTTGTCCTCATAGGAATGAGCCATAGGAGCATAAAGCCTCTTAGTTTACTTAAGGAGACCTAACAAAACAAGCACCCAAGGATGCACCGTAAAAACCTGGAGCCCAAGGGTAGGTTTATACACTTACCCAACAAGATTTTATATCTTTTGACTCATGGGGGTAGGTACTAAACAAAGACCTTATAATTCTCCTTAGTATACATGCTAATGATTGCTATTATGAGATGGATATATGTTTGACTCAAGATATATGGCTCCATATGAGATCTTAAGTAAGGTAACTAGCATTACCATCAATTCTATCGAATATATACACTTTGTTTCATATGTCAATATTAAAGTGTATTTTCTTTGACAAAACTTAAATAGTTAGTTATTTCATGTGAGTTTGACCTACAAGGAGTATCTAATTATAGATCATGGTGATAGGAGATCAAGTTTTAGAAAAATCAAAAATAGAATAATCATGTTAAAGAGGATGTTATGTGAAAGCTCGAAGGTGAAGTAGAGGATTTGACTCTACCTGATTATATAAAGGTGTAATTGTCAGCACAAATGGTGTCAAGTGAAACAACTTGTTTTCGAGTTCGTGGATCAAGGGCTTGATTGATTGTTGGGCTAGAGTTTGAAATTAGTAGAGATAAGAATCCTTTTATATGATCATTTGTATGTATATTTTGTATATGAATGATGATTTCTGACTTTATATTGGATATATAATTCTTTATTATATATGTATGACATATTGATTATTTTGATTGCTGAGAATAAGATAGCATATGTTTTAAATTGAGCAAAAAATATAATACAAAATTATTGAATGATTTGTTGATTATGTAAGAAAATCTAGACTAGTTATGATGTGGATTACCAATCATGGGTTGAATTATGGCACCTTAGATTTTCAGTCATGAATTGAATCATGACATTCTGGTTTGTCACTATAATCAAGGTGTGATATATATTGATTTTGTCACCATTGGCCGAAGCATAGATATCTTGATTTGCCACCATGAGCCATAATGCAGATATCTTAATTTGCCACCATGAGTCGAAGTGTGGCCATGTTAGTCCAAAACTAAAAGATAACTATTAATTGGAAACATATTAATGAAATATAAATGATAAGTCATATAAATCCACTGATGATATAATTATGATGGATTTGTGATAATATATGATTTATGATATATGATTATATAACTGCTGAGTTATTTTGGATCCCTGATATGAGATTTTGTGACTTATAATTTCTCTTTTATACCGCTCACTCACTATTTTTAAATTATATTATTATATTTGTAAAGTATGATAAGATTCTTGCTGGATTATAAAGCTCACACTCTCAGTTCTTTCTTTTCCTTCAGAGTTATAGGATGCATAGTATTCATCAAGTTGGGTATAAAGTTCGTGTACAAGAGTTATTACTTAGTTCAATTTTTGATACTGATAAATATTTGAATAATTATAGTTGAACAAGTTTATTTGACCATGATGAATTTACTTAGTGGTACATTCGATTATTTATTTCTAAATTTTTGGAGATAAATTTATTCATCTTAGGCCTTGCATGATCTCTCAAGGAATGCTTTAGAGTTCATGTGGCTATGTTATGAGACTAAATCAGGTGACAGATTTGGGTGTAATAAATTATTTTAAAAATATAATTATAAGATTTTATTTTCTTAAAATCAAAACCTACATTCCCAGAAGATCTAACGACTACTAGCTGAACTTATGATGCTAAATTTATTTTTCACTTCTAAAGTTTTATTTTATTATTCCTAAGATACATTAATGAGTTGAGCTGGAAATTAACATGATTCGATCACAATATTTGTTGTGTCATGGGTGATTGACCAAATTAAATGAGACACGGTGGGTGCCCTTTCTATCATGTCTAAAAGTTTCAAGAAAATTATTGGTGGAGTTCCATCTGTATGTGCTAAGTAGGAAAGGATATGACAAACCTAGTGGCAATAGGTATGTATACACAGGCATGCTACCAGCATTGAATCAATTGAAAAAAGAGAAAATCGAAGAAAAATAGAGAGTAGTGTCGATCAAGTATGTTAACCTTCAAGAACTTCCCCACCATCATATTACTATTTGATCGAGATGGATTTGGATAGATATAGGGATATAGTACTAAGCTATGATAATAGAAATTTAAGTTAAGTTACTGGTAATCCTAGGATAGAAATGTTGTAAATTAAGATAAGATAAAATACATTGATTTGGATTATCAAAGAGTTTCATTGTAAAGTACAAATCTATTATTTATATTAAAATATAATAATTGGCTATTTTGGTTAGCTATTAGTTATATTCAGCCTTCATTTCTAGCAATTCTAAGAACTAATGCTATCTATCCTCCCACTATACACATTCATCAGTATGATCACTCTGCATCAACTATTAGATGGATAATCATATCCCATCGGCCTTGGCTTATCCTAACATAGCTTACATTGGTTGACTCTCTTTATTTAGCCTACCATACAATTGTTTGTACTTTAGAACATATTTGAGACCAATTCGTCCATCTTAGTCTATTCTTTCTATTAACCATCAAGGTGATTATGTATACCCTAACTAAAAATTCCGACGACCATATCTAATTCTCCTTCAACGTCATCACATGTATGGTGATCCTTAAATGTTAGGGTGTGGTGCAGCAAATAGTTCCAAAACACTCTTAACAAGAGTCAATAATAAGTTATCAGCTATCCTTCTAAAAATACTTTGTTTACTTTATTTTATATAACATTAGTTGCATGAGTTACCACTTGTCAAAGCCCATTATCTAAAAATAAAATTTTAAATTATATTCTTTTTTCATTAATCTTCTTATTTGATATTTATATAGCTTCATAAATAATAATAAATTAAAATTAAAATTTATTTGTTTGTTTAATTGTTATAATCTTTCTAATCAAATAAATTCTAATTTGATAGAGAGGCTATATGTTCAGTTTGACTATCATAAGCTACATCTATTTTCATAGAATTTAATTTAGTTTGGAAAAAAAAAGTAATTATTCAATTATATAAGGCACATATATTTTTCTCACATATATATACCATTTATTAATAGTAATAAGATAATCAAGGAGAATATATATGTGTGTGTATGTGTGTGTGTGGTTTATATTTTACATCGATTTAAGTTTTTTGTTACTTTAAACTATTTTATTTAGTGCATATACATAAGCATATACATTATAACTAGTTCCATATAATTTTCTAAATCCTCTTTGTATTTTTTTTGCTAATTCTTTTATTATTTTCTTTACAAGTATGAAAGTTTAAAGAAATGTTGCAATATGGTGAAAGTTATTGAAATATATTGTATTTGATATAGTTGGATATGATCTTGTGCTATAAAACATTTCTAGCTTTCTTACATGGTGAAATCTGCTTAATAAATAAGATGAAACAGGGTCAACAATATCAAGTTTAAATAAATTATGATTTGTCAACTAAAAGTGAAATATCTTAGTGAACTTTGGAGATATTAATTAACTAAAATAACTCTTCTATTTCGATAGAATGATCATATTAACATATTTAGAACTGAATGAATTCACAATATGAATTAAAGTAATTTTTTTTCATGGTTTTCACTTCTCAATACTATATTTAGTTTTTCCAAGAAAAAGATTAAACATCCATTGAAAGAGATGCCATAAGCTAAAAAGAGTTGCAACATGGTGTTTTCTTGTTTAGTTCATAAATTAGCTGATGTCATTAACTAAGTAGACAATATCGGATGTGTAACTAAGGATATCAAAGAAACCTAAAAGTGATACTGAATGTATCACAGAAAGGGAGCTTTAATGATGGAGGTTTATGTATGTAGCCTCAATATATGTAGAGTTCTCTGTTCACCATATAAATCTCAAAATTAATAATATCGATAATAATAAAGGAGTTTCAAATTAGCAATCATTAAAGTTTATTTCCTATTATATCGTAGAAATTTGTCTGTTAAAGTATTTCGGTTATTATAAATTATTATATTATTACATTGCATTTTAGGAATAGTTGAAATAAAAATTATACCCCATGCACCATATAGGTTATATGCAAGTACTATATAAAGTTTAGGCTGAGTTGAATGGGTTGCAAATCACTTACTCAAGTTAGGTCTGATTTCTTCTTGGGCCAAAAGATTGTGATCTAAGCTCAGCTCATCATACAGAGATATTTTAGCCCATCTAACAATATGAGCTAAGTTGAGTGGGCCATGCGTTGGCTTGGTCGCATCTCTAGTCATCCTCCGTAATTCATATAGTCTTAAGAGTGGGCTATGGACTAGCCTGGACCGATCAACATGGGCTAAAGATTATAGTACGACTGGAGGGAGATTCGAAAATAGGTAGTCTCTTATCAACATCCTACACTAAGATACTGTTGGGAATAGTGTCCCAAAGCCAATCGTCAGTCTGTTGACGGTTGTGCTCCTTTTGTATTAGTACATGAATTATAAATAAATAAAAGTTATTTTGATATTTTTTCATCACAAATGTTTTATCTTCTAATGAACTCCTGTGTTGTGGTGAAGTCCTTAGGACTATTTAGACTCGACAAAGGAGGATTTGTCGCTTAGTCCTTAAACCTGTTCGCGACCAAATGATACATTGTTACCAAGGATGACAACGTTTATCGAGCATAGATCGTTGTGTGCCATATGGATTGGTTGTCCTCATAACCAAGGAGTGTGGAGACACTGGTATGGCATACAGGTGAGATGTAATGGTACATCTGCACTGAACGTGACCGACTCCGGAGCTATTTCTACTGTCAAGATTTGCTCCGATGGGATATAGGTATAAATGTCCTCCGACCGAGACCGCCACGGTGACTTGCAAGCAACTCACTGTACTTAGGCACTGGACTACCTGAATTTCTAATTCAGTGACGGAAGGCTGCTGGGTGTAGTCAAGTACTTGACTTGTCGGTGCGTGTGTCAAGATGGGATTGACCACTCCAGTTTAGGAGTTGTGTACAGTCGTGTTTCAATTTAGCAAAATTTGGCCAGGGTAGTCCTAGTGAGGAGTCATAGGACTAATTGAGTTGAGCATGATTCGGATGATCTCATCAGGGTTGACAGTTTAACCTTGAGTCTCCTAAACACAGGGGTCAAAAGGGATGAATTATACGGTAACCATATTCACGTAGGTTCTGAATATTGCAATTGTGACTGTTCGACCTATCTGGTCATCGGGTACCATTGCTAGATGGTCACTTCGATTAGTACAGAAATTGGTTCCTGTGCTACCGGCTTAGGTTCGAACCTGCGGGGTCACACACATTAGAGGTTCCTTTCTGATCTGATGGCTGATTATGAGTCTTATGTGTCTGGGACTCTATGATTGAGAATTAAGATTCTCTGATCATGAGTTCCACATATTTTGGGTACTGGGGTCAAAATTTTGAATTTCAAATTTTGAATTTGAAATTTGAACTCTTTGATCAGGGTTTATATCGATGGTCTCTGATGCCTAATTGTCCATCGGATTTAGACTCAATATTTATGAGAGGTTTAATTAGTGATTTGATCACTAATTAACTCAATTTGATTGAGTAATTATTTTTAGATCAAGTCCAATTGAATTGGATTCAGTTTGGATTGACCCGATTAGGTTAAGTGTTGATCTAATCGCTAAGGTGGTTTAGTCCCTGATTTGATTAGGGGTTAGGCTTAGTTAATTTTGATTTGATTAGAATTTTATTGATTCTAATTAAGCCTAATTATGTTGGGTTTAATCTGATCTAATTGTGCTTAACCTATTTTAATTAGGTTGGCTCAATTTGAATCAAACCACCTTGTTTTAAATTTCCTGCGCCACCCAACTTCCTTGCGCCCATTTGAATTCACAAGAAGAAATTTTCTTGTGAATTTTCTCCCACACAAAGCTCTCTCACATCCATATTTCTGTGCACCAATTATTTGGATTAACTTGGTTTGTTACCCATCCAAATTCAAAGGGGTTTTGAATTTGAATGGATAACCAAATAACCATGCGCCAGCTTATCCTCTTTTGTGCGCCCCATATTCCACACGAGAAATGGTTTCTCGTGAAAGTCTCCATGCACAAAAAAAAAAGCCACGCCATCTCTTCTTTCTCGCACAAATGGATGAGGATAAGATTGGTTGACACTTGAATTCAAATTTGATTTGAATTTAAGTGAGCAACCACCTCTTCTTATCCACTCACACGCTTTCAACATCTCTTGCGATGTTTTATAAAATGAGAAAGGGAGGGGGCGTGGAAAAAAAAAAGAAAGAAGAGATAAGGGGCATGGGGGGGTTCTGAAAAAATTTTAAAGTGTTCAAAATTTATCGAGAGGAGAGAAAAAGGAGAGAGAAGTGGGCGCAGGGTTTTTGGTGTGTACCTTAGGGTTTCTACCTAGGGTTCGGAAAGTGAGATTGGTGTGCCATGAGTGTCGTGAGTCCATCAAATTTTAGGGAGAGATCCATTAGCCTCTCAACCAACCATGCAGATGATCCAAAGCATTCAAGGAGTCGGCACACATCGATCGAAGGAGTTCGATCAACATCAACCATCAAAAGGGTGAAATCACGAACTAGCATTCGTGAGGAACCGATCAGACGAGAGCTTTGTGTGGATGATCCGTAGAGGTCAGACTCTAGTGTGGCTATGATGTGAAGATCAAAGCCCCCCGACGATGATCAGATTGCGGTGATCGACTACCCGCAAAAGGTGATGTGTTCTGAACACAGTACAGTAAAAAGTTTACTGTTTCAAATTTGAATTTTGAATTTAAATGCATGCTGTTGTATCATATTTAGATTCTAGTGTAGGGTTAATTAGTATTAGTTAATGAGATTAATTAATAATTTTACTGTAAAATAGTAATTTTGAAAAAGTTTTAAAATTACTATTTTGCCCCTGCACTGAATTTTTGCTTCAAATGGTATCAGAGCATGGTTATAGAATATGATATACATATGCATGGTAGATTAAGGTGTAATCTATAAGTTTAAATTTGAAATTCAAAATTTTAAATTTAAAATTTAAAATTTGAAATTTGAAATTTGAAATTTGAAATTTGTTAAAGTTTCAAATTTGAAATTCAAAATTTAAAATTTGAATTTTGAAATTTGAATTTTGAAATTTGAAATTTGTTTAAATTTAAATTTGAAATTTGAAATTCAAATTTGAAATTTAAATTCAAAATTTAAAATTTGAAATTCAAAATTCAAAATTTAAAATTCAAAGATTGAAATTCAAATTTAAAATTTGAAATTCAAATTTAAATTTAAAATTTGAAATTCAAAATTTAAATTTTAAATTGATATATTTAGATATACTTGATCCAAGTAGCAAGTATCTAATTGGGTTGGTTGCCATGGCCGTCCGGTCATAAGAGAAAAGTAGGATTTAAAGATCCTCTCTTCCCATTCGCTGGGATCTCCTATGGCGGTAGGGGTGCTGATGCAATTATATCCCATGTCGATGAAGCAGCGAAAGGACTTAATTATAAAATTTATCATGAATGTGTTAGATTAGATCTAAAAAAAAATTCATGATTTATTTTGAGTTATTTCTGTTATGAAATGAGCAATAGGATTGCTGTTTATGAATTGTGCTGACCCATTTATGAAATGAGTCAACATATTTGGTGAATAGAAAATAAAATCTTTCAAAATTTAAAATTATTTTCGAAATGCCAAACCCTGACCCATCAGCCCAAGTACTTAATTAAAAGAATTAAGTGTTGTCTAGTAGGTCTAGAATTATGAATTAAGACCTAAGATAATTGCATAAACTTGTGGGTCAATGGGTTAGATGAATTAGGGTCATAATTGGGTTAGACCTAAGGTTAGCTTAAAAAATGACTAAATGGAGTAATTGGTCAAATCTAATCAAAAGTTGAATTAGATTAGGTCAAGGATACTCTAGACTCAACTTCAATAGTTGTAGTTGAATGGATCCATGTCTTTAACTAGACCAAGATGGACTTAATTCATGGCTATGCAGTGGAGCCCTATTTACTAAGTTGATCAAAATTAAAACTAATGAACCGGTTGGTGTCTCAGGTAAGTTCGGCAGTTTTGACCAGTGGTTCTTAAGCGGGAGCTACTCGCATTGATTCGATCATTGACGAGTTAATGGCAAATCCCCACCACTGATCTCACTTACCTGGCCAATCTGGTAAGTTAGATTTTGATTAGATCACTTAGTGATTAGAGTTCACCCATGTCATTAGGTAAATCAGTGTGACTGATTTAGGTGCTCCTAATACCAGCTTTAATTAAATCTTTTTTTTAATCTGACTTGGTGAAGTCAGTGGGAGGATTGAAATTGGTTGGATGATTTCTTCTCTACTATCTTTTAATAAAATCCTCAAAAATTATTAGGTCCCTAAAATGATTAAGTTATAATGATAACTAAGTCAATGCCTCCCATTAAGTGAGTGATAATGAGTCCATTAGTTCAATGATCATTGGAGGCCCAAAGGTTGGTGCTCATTGGCTAATGAAATTATCATTCATAATATGATAATTTGGTTGAGTCTTTCTGATGGTGGTTAGGTTGGCCGGCCAAAGTCGGGCCTGATCATTTATTGGTCTGATTCACCAAATTAAGTCATGTTAATGGTTGGACCTAACCAGATCTTTTCAGTGGAGGCCAAAGCCTACTGATTAGGTTCTGGGGCAAAATCAATTACTAGAAGTTGTTTAGAGAAATAACTGGTTAAGAACCTACCCATAGATGCACATGGGTTGACCAACCAAAGTTGGGCTCGTGTGTAGTCTGTGTGGATTCTAGTACCCATTAAGGAATTAAAGTAATTCCTCGAATTGGAGGTTGAGGCTACCAGTTCATAAAAATATTGAAAAAAACTTTAGACTAAAGTCCAAGTCTTTAGTATTAATTTATATACTAATAGAGGTCTGATTTTTCTTTATACAGCTATGGCCACTACCCTGTCGCTCTGGTCATTATTAGATAATGACAAGCTCATGGGACCTAATTTCGATAGCTGGTATCGAAAATTGAAAATCGTCCTTGAGCATGAGCGGATCCTTTATGTAGTAACGGATCCAGCACCTGAGGAGCCAGCTCTGAATGCTAGTAAGGCAATCCGAGATACTTACCAGAAGTGGCTCAATGACCGCACCACCATCCGATATATTATGCTGGCAGCAATGAATGACGAGTTCAGCCCAGGTTTGAGAACGCCCAGCCACAGGAGATGCTTCAAATGTTGAATGACTCCTTTGGCACGCCTGACGATGTTGAAAGGCACAAAACTAGTTGTGCCATTTTCAATGCTCGGATGAGGGATGGGGCCTCAGTCACTGATCATGTACTGTACATGATCGAGATGATTGAGCGCCTAAGCAAATTGGTTTTCCTCTGCATGAGTAGCTCGGTAAGGATGCGATTCTTAATTCCTTGCCCAAGTCCTTCCTCCCATTCCTTACTCATTTTCGAATGACAAAGCCTGCAGTAAACTACCACGGGTTGTTGGGGTTGCTGCAGAACTTTGAGAAGGATCACCAGCTTCATAAGGAGTCGGTGAATGTAGTGGGAGGGTCTTCTTCTCGTCGTCGACCCTTTGGGAAGGGGAAGAAGAACAAGAAGAAGAAGAACAAGAAGGTGCAGCCTCATGCTGGGACGGTTGCACAGGGTCAGACCAAGAAGCGCAAGCCCGACCAGAGCCAGGCGGAGTGCTTCTTTTGCAAGAAGCAGGGGCATTGGAAGAGGAACTGTCCTCAATACATTGCCTCCCTGGACCCAAACAGGCCGAAGAAGAAGCAAGGTAATTATATGATAACTCCTTGCAACTTTTCATTTGTGATACTACTGCCTGGGTATTGGATACTGGAAGCCCTTATCATATTTGTAATTCGATGCAGGGTCTGCAGGTCAGTAGGAGATTTGATGAAGGCGAGAGGTTCCTGAACGTTGGAGATGGAAGCAAAGTTTCAGTTCTAGCTTTAGGAATCATGAGTCTTGTAATCAATTCTCGTAATGTAATTCTGAGTGAATGTCACTATTGTTCAAGCTTTTTATTAAATATTATTTCTGTAGGCCTTTTGGCCATGTACGGTTATGATTTTTTAATAAAAAAAAATATTTGCAATATCATTTTGAATGGTGTTACAATGTTTGTTAGATAATTAAATAATAGAATTTACTTACTATCACAGCCTGTTAATGTGGTTCAAAACTTCGGTAAACGCCCTAGAATAGATAATGTGTCAGAAGTCTACCTTTGGCACTATAGGCTAGGTCATATCAATAAGAACAGGATAAACAGGTTGGCTCAAGAAGGAATTCTTGAACTTGGTGATTGTGAATCACTTCCAACCTGTGAGTCTTGTCTTCTTGGAAAGATGACCAAGTCACCTTTTACTGAAAAAGGTGAGCGAGCCAGTGAACTCTTGGGTCTGGTACATTCTGATATATGTGGACCTATAAGCTCAAGTGCAAGAGGTGGATATTTCTACTTCATAACCTTCACAGACGACCTATCGAGGTATGGGTATGTCTACTTCATGAAGCATAAGTCGGAGTCGTTTGAAATGTTCAAACTATTCCGAAATGAGGTAGAAAAATAAACTGGAAATGTATTAAAATTCTTCGATCTGATCGAGGAGGTGAATACCTTTCCAATGAGTTTCTGACATATCTAGGAGAGAATGGAATTCTCTCTCAGTGGACTCCTCCTGTAACACCACAGCATAATGGTGTGTCTGAAAGGAGGAATCAGACCTTATTGGACATGGTTCGATCCATGATGGGGTTTGCTGGTCTGCCGATCTCCTCTGGGGATATGCGCTCGAATCGGCTTGTTACCTTCTAAATAGAGTTTCGAGTAAGTTTGTAGCCAAAACGCTATATGAGATATGGATAGGACGTAAGCCAGTACTCTCGCACCTTAGGGTTTGGGGGTGTCCGGCTTATGTTAAACGTTTAAATACAGACAAGCTTGGACCTAGGTCTGACAAGTGTAATTTTATAGGGTACCCAAAAGAGACAAAGGGTATTATTTCTACCTTACTGATGAGCAAAAGGTGTTTGTCAGCCTTAAGGCAATCTTTTTAGAAAAGGAGTTCCTTAGTGAAGGAACTGTTGCCTCTAAGGTCGAACTTGATGAAGTTCGACAGGTGAAAAAACCGACACATGTTACTGAACCTGAACCGGATTTGATTAGATCAGATCCGGAGCCCATTGATTATGCACCCTTAAGGCAGTCTGGTAGAGTACCACATCAACCGGATAGATACTATGGTTTCTTGGTCCGAGATGACGATCCTGTCGAACTTGATGAAAACGATGAGGATCCGATCACCTATATGGATGCAATGCAGAGACCTGACTCTGAGAAATGGCTAGAGGCCATGAAATCCGAAATGGAGTCCATGAAGGTCAACGATGTGTGGACATTGGTTGACTCACCCGAAGGAGTGAAACCCATAGGGTGTAAGTGGGTCTTCAAGAGGAAGAGGAGTGCAGACGGAAAGGTGGAGACCTATAAAGCCCGTCTGGTTGCCAAGGGATATCGTCAACATTATGGTATAGACTATGACGAGATATTTTCTCCTGTGGCAATGCTCAAATCTATTCGGATTATGCTTGCGATAGCTACCCATCTAGACTATGAAATCTGACAGATGGATGTGAAGACAGCTTTCCTAAACGGAGAGCTGGACGAAGAGGTGTATATGATACAACATGAAGGGTTCACATCCACAGATGAGTCTAAGGTATGTAAGCTACAAAGGTCCATTTATGGACTTAAGCAGGCATCTCGGAGTTGGAACATACGTTTTGATAGGACGATCAAAACGTATGGCTTCGTTAAGAACGGAGAAGAGCCCTGCATTTATAAGTGGGCTAATGGTCTAGTAGTAGTATTTCTTTATTGTATGTGGATGACATTCTCTTAATCGAGAATGATGTCCCTGCATTACAGGGAATAAAGATTTGGCTATCGTCACAGTTCTCCATGAAGGATCTGGAGAAGCTTCCTACATCCTAGGGATGAGGATCTATAGGGATAGATCCAAAAGGTTGCTTGGCTTATCCCAGTCCACGTACATTGATACTATGCTGAAAAGGTTCAGCATGGAGAATTCCAAGAAAGGCTATCTACCGATAGGCCATAGAATTTCTCTCTCAAAAAAGGATTGTCTGACAACACCTCAAGAGAGAGCGTATGGGTAGGATTCCATATGCTTCAGCAGTGGGATCTATCATGTATGCCATGATATTACACGATCAGATGTGGCATACTCACTAGGGGTAGTGAGTAGATACCAATCTGATCCAGGGAAGAATCACTGGAAGGTTGTTAAAACCATCCTGAAGTATTTAATAAATACTAAAGACCAGCGGCTTGTATATGGTGAATCGGACTTGAGACTTATAGGGTTTACAGACTCTAGTTTCCAGTCTGATCGTGATGAAGCAAGAGTGTGTTAGGATTTATTTTTACCCTTAATGGTGGGGCTGTCTGCTGGAAGAGTTCCAAGCAGCACACTGTGGCTGATTCAGTATGCGAGGCGGAGTATATTGCTGCATCAGATGCTGCCAAAGAAGCGGTGTGGCTGAGAAAATTCATCACCGAGCTCGGAGTAGCACCCTCCCTTGTTGGTCCAGTTTTGCTCTACTGTGACAGCTCTGGAGCCATTGCTCAGGCGAAGGAACCGAAGGCACACCAGCAGACGAACATATTCTGCATCGCTACCATCTCATCCGGAGATCGTGGATCGAGGTGACGTCGACCTTCACAAGATCGACGAAAGGAGAACCTGGCCAACCCATTCACTAAAGCCATTGCGGTGAAGGAGTTCAACGACTACAAGTCGAAGATGGGTATTAGATACTGCACCGATTGGCTTTAGGCCAAGTGGGAGATTGTTGGAAATATATCCCAAAGTCAATCGTCAGTCTGTTGATGGTTGTGCTCCTTTTGTATTAGTACATGAATTATAAAAAAATAAAAGTTATTTTGGTATTTTTTCATCACAAATGTTTCATCTTCTAATGAACTCCTGTGTTGTGGTGAAGTCCTTAGGACTATTTAGACTCGACAAAGGAGGATTTGTCACTTAGTCCTTAAACCTGTTCGCGACCAAATGATACGTTGTTACCAAGGAGACAATGTTTATCGAGTATAGGTCGTTGTGTGCCATATGGGTTGGTTGTCCTCATAACCAAAGAGTATGAAGACACTAGTATGGCATACAGGTGAGATGTAATGGTACATCTGCACTGAACGTGACCGACTCCGAGCTATTTCTGCTGTCAAGATTTGCTCGATGGGATATGGTATAAATATCCCTCCGACCTGAGACCGCTACGGTGACTTGCAAGCAACTCACTGCACTTAGGCACTGGACTACCTGAATTTCTAATTCAGTGACGGAAGGCTGCTGGGTGTAGTCAAGTACTTGACTTGTCGGTGCGTGTGTCAAGATGGGATTGACCACTCCAGTTTAAGAGCTGTGTACAGTCATGTTTCAATTTAGCAAAACCTTGGCCAGGGTAGTCCTAGTGAGGAGTCACAGGACTAATTGAGTTGAGCACGATTCGGATGATCTCATCAGGGTTGACAGTTTAACCTGAGTCGTCCTAAACACAGGGGTCAAAAGGGATGAATTATATGGTAACCATATTCACGTAGGTTCTGAATGTTGCGATTGCGACTATTCGACCTATCTGGTCATCGGATATCATTGCTAGATGGTCACTTCGATTAGTACAGGAATTGGTTCCTGTGCTACCGGCTTAGGTTCGAACCTGCGGGGTCACACACATTAGAGGTTTCTTTCTGATCTGATGGCTGATTATGAGTCTTATGTGTCTGGGACTCTATGATTGAGAATTAGGATTCTCTGATCATGAGTTCCACATATTTTGGATATCGGGTCAAAATTTTGAATTTCAAATTTTGAATTTGAAATTTGAACTCTTTGATCAGAGTTTCATATCGATGGTCTCTGATGCCTAATTGCCCATCGAATTTGGACTCAATATTTATGAGAGGTTTAATTAGTGATTTGATCGCTAATTAACTCAATTTGATTGAGTAATTATTTTTAGATCAAGTCCAATTGAATTGGATTCAGTTTGGATTGACCCGATTAGGTTAAGTGTTGATCTAATCGCTAAGGTGGTTTAGTCCCTGATTTGATTAGGGGTTAGGCTTAGTTATTTCTGATTTGATTAGGATTTTATTGAGCCTAATTAAGCCTAATTGTGTTGGGTTTAATCTGGTCTAATTATGCTTAACCTATTTTAATTAGGTTGGCTCAATTTGAATCAAACCACCTTATTTTAAATTTCCTGCGCCACCCAACTTTCCTTGCGCCCATTTGAATTCACGAAAGAAATTTTCTCGTGAATTTTTCCCACACAAAGCTCTCTCACGCCCATATTTCTGTGCACCAATTATTTGGATTAACTTGGTTTGTTACCCATCCAAATTCAAAGGGGTTTTGAATTTGAATGGATAACCAAATAACCATGCGCCAGTTATCCTCTTTTGTGCACCCCATATTCCACACGAGAAATGGTTTCTCATGAAAGTCTTCACACACAAAAAAAAAGCCACGCCATCTCTTCTTTCTCGCACAAATGGATGAGGATAAGATTGGTTGACACTTGAATTCAAATTTGATTTGAATTTAAGTGAACAACCACCTCTTCTTATCCACTCACACGCTTTCAACATCTCTTGCGATGTTTTATAAAATGAGAAAGGAGGGGCATGGGAAAAAAAAGAAAGAAGAGATAAGGGGTGTGGGGAGGTTCTGGAAAAATTTTGAAGTGTTTAAAATTTATCGAGAGGAGAGAAAAAGGAGAGAGAAGTGGATGCAGGATTTTTGGTGTGTACCCTAGGGTTTCTACCTAGGGTTCGAAAAGTGAGATTGATGTGCCACGAATGTTGTGAGTCCACCAAATTTCAGAGAGATATCCATCAGCCTCTCAACCAATCGTGCAGACGATTCAGAGCATCCGAGGAGTCGGCACACATCGATCGAAGGAGTTCGATCAACATCAGCCATCAAAAGGATGAAATCACGAACTAGCATTCGTGAGGAACCGATCAGACGGGAGCTTCGTGTGGATGATCCGCAGAGGCCAGATACTAGTGTGGCTGCGACGTGAAGATCAGAGCCCCTCGACGGTGATCAGATTGCGGTGATCGACTACCCGCAAAAGGTGATGTGTTCTGAACATAGTACAGTAAAAAGTTTACTGTTTCAAATTTGAATTTCAAATTTAAATGCATGCTGTTGTATCATATTTAGATCATAGTGTTGGATTAATTAGTATTAATTAATGAGATTAATTAATAATTTCACTGTAAAATATAATTTTGAAAAAGTTTTAAAATTACTATTTTGCCCCTGCACTGAATTTTCGCTTCAGATACTATTTGGTAGAAGATGATATTTCACATCTTCTGAGAAAATATGAGTAAGGTGATGTGATCATCTTATTTGTTGTTGTGATATTTCATCTACTGATGAAGAATTCTGCGATAAATTCGGTAATAGTATTATTGCATTATGCAATGATGCTATTATTACACATATCCCAGATGATAGCACATCATTGGATATTGGTGATGTGCTAAAGTTATTTTGAGATAAAAATATTTTTAGTTAGTAAATTAGAGAAAAAAAAATACTGATCATCTCTTTCTTTTTTTTTTTGATGTTTCATCTTCCCTAACACCCTTTGTAAAAAAAAATTAGGATGATTTTGTTTTCTCTGATTTTCATCTTCAATAACACCCCCTTTTATTTATCTACTAAATATCTATTTTATTTTTATTGATAGGTTTAGTTAAATAGCATGGATGTCTTTTATTTATTTATTAGATGTCTATTTTATTTTTATAGATAGATATGGTTAATTGGTATAGATGGATCATGCTAAACTCTTCATGCTTTTATTTTCATTTTATTTTGATGGGCTAAATTATTACTAATGAGTAGCTCTGATATTGACAGTTAAAATTGACTAAGTCTAGCCAAGCTCAATTATATATAATATTATTGTAATATTATTTTAATAGCCTAATCAAAATATATATCAATAATAATAATAATAAATATTATTATTATTACTACTACTACTAAATATTTTTAGGAGTTATGAATGAAGAATTTTTAATCAAGCTATAAAATAATTATTACATACTAATGTGTAGAGCTATTTATGGATTTTATATATTATCTCTATCACTATTTGGTGATATACCAAATATAGTGAAGTTCTATTCCTTGTGATATTCTAGTGATATACCAAATACAATGATCACACATCATCCTAGTATTTACATATCACCCCGGTGCTCAATGATCAATGATCCAAATAGCACCTGAGAAATATCGAGCCTTTTTTATTCAATTGTGTTTGAATTCTCATACATTCATATTCTTCATTTCTTCAAGAAGCTAATTATATAACAAATTAGTTGGCCAATTTTGCAAGGAACGAGCTAAAAGGATTTGGATAGAAAGATTTGCACCTATTTTGGCTTTCTTCATCAATGTGGATATTGTCGTGCATAACAGATGTCGCATGCCTAGAATATGAATAATATAAGAATGCAAGGCTACTGATTAAAGCATAACACTTTCAAGGTAACAATATTTTTTTTCAATCCATGAAAGATCAATTAATAAAGATCCAATCAAATTATTCTCATAAACAAATATCCTATAGCAACCCAAGTCAATCCAAATAAAAACCTTTAAATCTAAGCTAAACTAATAAAAAGATGAATTGATACAGATGATTAAGATAGCTAGATCTACTAATTACTGCTCTAAGCAATTTAGCATGCTCCCCTGAGTCCCGAGTATTTCATGATTCAGGATCTAAAACATAGAAAAAAAAAAGCGAATAATAATCTACGCTAGCTCCATAAGTAATATAATACATTGAAGTGGGGTTTAAGCATGCTAGTAGATAGTAAATTAAACATAATTTATGATATATCATAGATCGAGCATATCAAAATTTAAAGAATAATATAATTTTACCTAATTCCAGTATCAAGCTATAACCGTGTAAGTCAGTGGCATGAGTTAGATATACGATGTACAAAGTACCAAATAATAGATAACACTATTCTAATCATCAATAGCTCGATATCAAAATTAGTTTTTTATATTATAAGTTAACAAATCCAATATATAATCTCTATTGGTGGGGTCAAATCATAGCCATCTGAGAATATATATAAAAATAATTTCATAAACTATCTAGTCAAATTTTCAAATCAATTTTTCAAAGCAAATCATATATTCAAAAATAACTTATTTATAAGCATAAAACAATATATGCTTGACCAATTTTATCTAATAGAAACTGAGATCATAAACAAACTAATTATAATTTTCAAAAGGTCATTAAAACATACATTTTGAAATGTTAAATTACTTACCTTTTCATACTTCGAAATCCCACTTCAGTTGGAAGGATTGGCTTCACCTATTTAATATCATTAATGTAAAATTAATTTCATTACCAACATCTTAGAAGCCTCAACAAAATAAGAAACGGTGAAAAATCCAAATGGATAAGATTAAGCTATCATGGGGGCTACGGCTCTATACTCGACAAGGATGAAAAAGGATAGAGCTAGCTAGGTGGTAGGGCTTAACAACTCGATTGGTCTGGTTTAGTTAATTCCATCCAATTAAAGTATAGGTGGCTCAAAGCAATTGAAGATGTTCTAATCTAGTAAGATTTCATAAGAACTAGGGTAGAGACTGGTGCGCCACCTGGCGACCAGGGGCTAGGATTGTTCTACTAAGAACAACTAGGTTATAAGGAGGGAACCCCCACAGGGTCGACCCCTAATTAGAGAGAGGAAAACTTGAAAACAGAGATAAAAGAAAAGAGAGGAGAGAGAATGAAACTTCTATCTCTCTAATAGAGAAAGAAGATGGTCACCGGCTGTGGTTGGCCAAAGAATTGATGGCCGAGCCACCGTGAATGAGCTAGTGGCATTAGATAAAAAAACACTAGTAGTGGCGATATGGTTATTTTGGACTCCAATTGCTCATCGGCGGCTGGTTTCCGATGGTAGCATGACTAGCACGAGGAGATCGATCATAGGCTTTAGCGACAATCGAGGGTGGCTAGAAAAAGAAAGAAAAAGAGCCAGAATTCAAATCAAAACAGGAAAATACATTATCTTTTAGTTTCATTTCTTTCGTTTTTCTTTTCTCCTTTTTTTTTTCTTCTTTTCCTTTTCTCTTCTTCTTTGCTTTAGAAAAACAGAGGAAGGCTCTTGGTGTCTTGAACCAGGTGGAGGAGTGCCAGAAGTGGAATTGGCAACAGCGGCGTCGCTCGAGGTCCGGCTCCAGCGAAGATCCTGGCGGCAACAACGGCCAGCAGTGGGATAACATAGGCGGAACAGAGGAATTCTTGTCCCGGTGAAATTTGGGTCCATCCCGCTCGCCGACGGCTCGGGCCCCAGTGCAAGCCAAGGCCGGTGCAAGGAAGAGGCAGAAAGCCTCTTCAACGAACAACGGCGGCGAAAACGGCAGGAAAAAACAGAAATAAGGCCGGTAATTAGATCTACAACAGGGGATTGAACAGGGTTATTTTTCCTTACCTGATTCCGGCGATTCAGGTGAGATACCGGTTGGTGATGACTGCATGAGGTAGAGACAGAGGAAAGAGTGTGTGAGGGAGGTTGGGAGGCGATGATGCCTCGTCTCCTGCGAGGCTTTGGCGATGGCATGATGAGCCCAATAATAGGGCACCGGCAATGAAAGAGAGAAGAGTGATGAAGGGAGAGAAAGGGCATGGGGTTACTTCTCGGTGGGTATGATCTATAGCCGGCGACTGGTCGAAGTTTGAGGAGGCGGCGGAATCCACCTCCTTCTGCAACTTTGGTTCGAACAGGGGCTCTGACCGGATTCAATCATGGAAACAGGTTTTGGGCCTTTCTCTTCACACCAGGCGGGCCAATGGGCCTAGCCAGCTAATGGTGAGGCTAGGTCTCACAGACATAGTTATTAAACCCAACCCGGCCCAACTGGTCATATCAGAAACCTGATAATCCAACCATAGGAACGGGCGGTTATCTAATTGAACTGCTTATTTTTAAAATCTAGTCAAATCCATGTGAACCGGCCGGTTGGACCGCAAACGCTTGACACAGCTTAACTCGATTGAGCTAACAAACCATTTAAAGTTTAAACTTTAAAGTTTTGAATCAGAAAGTCAAGTCGGGCAATTTGACCCTTAGAATTTACTGTTCATCCATCGTCCCTTGACTTTCCGAGTTCAAGACACCATCTTCCCCTTCCTTGATGACCAAGTCGGCAGCGGTGGCAGCGAAGGAGGAGGACCAAACAACCGATGGTGTGGGGACTGAGGATGAGCCGACGAGGATGATTGGAGCCTCCTTCTCCAGTGAGTTAATCTCTAACCTTTTTTCCTTGTTGTGTCACAGTGAAGCACTACTTTTCCAAGTCCAATTGCTGCTTGTGACGTATGACCATGAGTCTGACTTTATGGGACCATGGGAAAAAAAAATTTTCTGATAGGAGTGGAAAAAGATGTCGATGGCTTGATGCTTTTTTTTACTTTCTACTTATAAATTGTAGCTCAATTTAATTCTCTTTGTAGATTATCAAAATGGCCTCTATTGAGGGGAGTATACATCCATGGGTGATTCAAGTAATACTTCATCCTCTCAAATAAATGGGGTTAGAGGTAAAAATGATCATGTATGAAATCATTATAGAGAAGCTTCTGAACTTAGTGGTAATACCAAAAGGATGAAGTTAGTATGCTTGTATTGTGGAAAAGTATTTACTGATGGTGGAATCAATCGCTTCAAATAATATCTTAAAGGAGCAAAAGGAGAAGTAGAATCATATCACAAGGTATCAACGGATATTCGCCATCAAATGATACAAAATATTCAAGCTATTGATGAGAAGAAGAAAAGAGCAAAGAAAATAGGTGAAGATTACAATCCCTTTAGTGTAAGGCATAAGGAACATGAGAAACAAGTATATTATCGCAATTAGGTGAAGATGATGATATTCAAGAAATTCTCCCTCATCAAATAAGTCTACAAGTAATTCAAAAAGTAAAAACATAGAAGGTAGAAAAAAAAACAATCAGGAGTAATTGAAAATTATTTCATGCTAAGAGCAACTTCTAGTGCTGAACTAACCATAACAAGCTTGTTGCAAAACAAAGAAGCAGTTGAAAGGTGTGATCTTGCAGTGGCAAAATGGATCATAGATGTATGTGTGTCATTTAATGCTATCAACTCTAAATATTATCAGTGCATGATAGATGCCATAGTTAGTATGAGGCCTGGTTATAAAGCTTCAAATTTTCATTCTGTTTGAGGTTATTTGTTAACCAAGAATATTGATAAGGTAAAAAGTATGTTGAAAGCTTTTGTGCTATATGAAAGAAAGCAGGATACACAATCATGGCTGATGGATAAATAATCAGTATAGGAGAATTTTGATTAATTTTTTAGTTTATTATCCTATAGAAATGTATTTTTGAAGGGCGTAGATGCTTCAGATACCTCAAAGATAGCTGATATGTTGTGCAAGTTCTTCAAAAAAAATTATCATATCCATTGATTCTGAAAATGTGTTCATATAGTGACTAATAATGCTGCAAACTATGTTGCTGTCGGTAAGAAGTTGGAGCAAGACTTTTTTATGTTTTTTGATCACCCTGAGCTGCTCATTGTTTTAATCTCATCATGCTTTTTTGGTAAAGATTACAATCCCTTTAGTGCAAGGCATAAAGAACATGAGAAACAAGTATATTATCGGCAATTAGGTGAAGATGATGATATTCAAGAAATTTCTCCCTCATCAAACAAGTCTACAGTAATGCAAAAAGTAAAAACATAGAAGGTAAAAGAAAAACAATCAGGAGTAATTGAAAATTATTTTATGCTAAGAACTACTTCTAGTGTTGAACCAACCATAACAAGCTTGTTGCAAAACAAAGAAGTAGTTTAAAGGTGTGATCTTGCAGTGGCAAAATGGATCATAGATGTATGTATGCCATTTAATGCTATCAACTCTAAATATTATCAGTGCATGATAGATGCCATAGTTAGTATGGGGTATGGTTATAAAGCTTCAAATTTTATTCTGTTTGAGGTTATTTATTAACCAAGAATATTGATAAGGTGAAAAAGTATGTTGAAAGCTTTTGTGCCATATGAAAGAAAATAGGATACACAATCATGACTGATGGATAGATAGATCAGTGTAGAAGAATTTTGATAATTTTTTAGTTTATTATCTATAAAAATTATATTTTTGAAGAGCGTGGATGCTTCAAATACCTCAAAGATAGCTGATATGTTATGCAAGTTCTTCAAAAAAATTATCATATCCATTGGTTCTGAAAATATGGTTCATATAGTGACTAATAATGCTGCAAACTATGTTGCTGCTGGTAAGAAGTTGGAGCAAGACTTTTCTATGCTTTTTTGGTCACCCTGTGCTGCTCATTATTTTAATCTCATATACAAGACATTGGCAAGTTAGTTTTAGTTAAGACCACTGTAGCCCATGCTACAGGTATCACAAAATATATTTATAACCATTATTATCCTTTGTATTCGATGAAAAAATTTACTGGTGGAAAGGAGATAATTCTTTCGGCACCTACACATTTTGCTATCAATTTTATTGCTTTACAAAGCATATTGGGCCACAAAAATGCATTAAGAGCAATGGTGACTTCTAGAGAGTGGACAACTTTAGCTTATGCTAAGGATAGTAAAGGAAAAAGACTCACCGATGATGTATTTAATTCTCTTTTTTGAAATGAATGTGCAACAATTGTTAAACTAACATAAACTTTAATTCATTTTGAAGATTGTTGACAGTGATGATAGACCTTTAATTGACAATTTTTATCATGCTATGCATCAAACTGGAGATGAAATGATCAAGAGATTTAGAAGGAGAAAGGTTATAGTTCAACCTTATTTGAGATAATTGATTCTCAGTGAGATTTGCAATTACACCAAAATCTTCATGCAGTTGGATTTTGGTAGAATCTCTGTTTTCAATATGACTCAAAACTTATGGATAAACATCCTCATAGTATTTTTGGACTCTTCGATGTCATAGAGAGGTATTCATTTAGTAATCTAATCTTATAAGGGAACTTAACTAATGAGATGAGGTTATTTAGAAATGTAGAGGATGACTTTGGATGCTCATTAGCTATAAATGATCGAATCGCTTGGCTCCAGTAAGCTTGTTTCTTAGTTATATCCTTATGCTTTTATTGATGTAAAGTTCTTCAATTGCATTCGATTTTAACAAATATAATATTTTGTATCTAGATGAATGGTGGGTCACTTATGAAGTTGTGCACCTAATTTGCAAAAGTTAGCTATTCGTGTTTTAAGCCAAATTAGTAGTGCGTCCGAGTACGAGAGAAATTGGAGCATTTTTAACATATTCATTCTAAAAAGAGAAATAGGTTAGAGTACCAAAGGCTTAATGATCTAATATTTATATACTATAATTTGAGACTACAACAAAAGTAATTTTATTATGAATGATATCTAATTACTTTTATTTATTTTTTATTATTTAATTTTCAAACTAATAAATATTAAATGCATGTTTTAATTCAAGGGTCACAACTATGGTCTTATTGATTTTGAATTATCTGATGATAATGATGCGTGGGCATTAGTCGATGAGCTATCGGAGTTAACTAGTGAGAAATTAAAAATTTTTCGTCGTGAATTGACATCATGTTCTATTCAAAAAATAATAATAATAGTGAGCGAATTATTTTATTATGTAATTTGTGAATAAAATATCATTACAATTTTATAGATATGATTTTTTTTTAACTTTTTGTTAAATTTGTGACTTTGTAGATATTTTAAACTTAGAAGATTTGGATGGTGATGATGGTGAAAATGATGGAAATGATGTCAATAGGAGAGAAGATGGAAGAGATGAGAACATTACAAGTCAAGAAGATATTTTTGTAAATATTGACATAAATTTTAGTCCATTAGCTTGAATTTTTATGTTGTGTACTTATTTATCATTTTTAATTTTTTTTCAAAAGATATTGAAGTGAAATATCGTATATTATTGTATACTTATTTGTTAAAATTTTTCATCTTGCTAGCAGATATGGATGGTTATGTTTTAAACTACTAGTTATTATGAATTTATAACTTTGTATCATTGAATATTTATATTCATAAATATTTTAATCTAGTTATTTATATTTATGAGATTACAGTTGTGTTTCATTTGTATTTTAATATCTGCAGCATTGAAATATATATTATCAGGACTATTATTGTATTTTTAGATATAAACAGGATATTAAATTTTATGTTTTATATTCTGTGTATTGACCCACCGATTCAACTGTTGATCCGACGGTTGGACCACTGATCCACTAATCTGATGCCTTGTTCGGATCAATGCCCGGACCAGATTTAGTAACTTTGCTCTGTAGATAGTACTTCTTTCATCCTCCTATTTTGAGTTCTCTTTACAGCTCTGATACCAAAAAAAAAAAAAATTTAAGTCTGGTCTGGAAGAGGACTGGCTATTATTCACTCTATAACGTTACTTCCTCTGTCGTTCTTCTTGCTCCAACCGAAGGAAACATATGATTTTGTTAGATCCACAGGTTCACTTCTAGTTTTGTTCTTGCTCCATTTTTTTCTCATTGTAATCTCTACCAAAGGAAACATGTGATTTGCTGATCCACTAGCCGACAACTTCCCTCTTTTGTAGGCGTTTCGATTAAATTCTAGTCATAATCTTTCCAGCCGAGCCAACCTCACCCACCCCCTTTTCCTTCCCTAGATGCATCAGTCCATGTTCGTGTCACGAGACAGCTAGCCCGACATACTCTACGGGCCATCTGTGGGTCCACGTTCGACAGCCCTTAGCCAACTCTCTCTTCTCCAAACCAAATCTCTCCAGAAAACTCAGCCTCCCCACCCACTCCCCTCCTACTCTCTTGCCTTTTTTATTTTCGTTAGATTACTAATTTGCGTTCAGAAGCCCATCAAAAGCATTCCAAACCCCTCTCCACCATGGCCATGCCAACTCTCCTCTTCGTCGCCTTCTTCACCGCCCTTCTCATTCAAGGTTTGTTTCATCGATCCATCTAAAGGTCTCTAAACCTTTTTTTTTCCTTGATATCTTATTCTTTGTGAGTAACCCTTCAAAAACAACTGCCGCCAAATGGTGTGGCCCGCCACGCTGTCCAACCCCACCGCCCCACCGCTCTCGAATACTGGCTTCCAGCTCGCCCCCTCGGCTTCCCTCTCGATCACCATCTCGGTCAAGTGGGCCGGCCGCATGTGGGTCCGAACACTTTGCTTCACGGATGCCTCGGGAAAATTCTCATGCGCCACCGGCCAGGTTTCCTACCTTGGCTCGGGGGCATCCCACCCATCACCCTCATCAAGTTCACCCTGCAAGGCTACCAGGGTAAGGATTTCTACGACATCAGCTGCGTAGATGGCTTCAATATTCCGCTCTCGGTGGCCCCACAGGGCGGAGCGATGGGATATTGCAATGTTGTCGCCTGCTCGGCTGATATCAATGTGTTGTGCCTGCCGGAGCTGCGGGAGAAGGCAGAGGATGGCAGTGTGGTGGATGCAAGAGCGCTTGTTTGGCTTTTAATACGGATCAGTACTGCTGCAGG